>NW_022990484.1:1798951-2004925 GCF_902827175.1 Gymnodraco acuticeps
CTATCGCGGCTTCCGTACATCGTACAAACACCCTTGGACTGAGAGACAGACCGAAGGGGAGTACTCTGTATTCATACAGATCCCCTGAAATGTGAATCCCAGATATTTCCTGTGTGGGTAATATACTGGGATGTACGCATCTTTCAGGTCGACTGATGTAAACCAGTCGTCTTGTCGCACGAGCCGCAGCAGAGATGTGTGAGTGAGCATTCTGAACTTATATCTTTTTAGATATTTGTTCAGAGCCCTCAAATCAAGTATTGGCCGAATTCCGTTCCCTCCCCGTTTGGGAACGAGGAAGTACTTGGAATAGAAGCCGCCCTGACTCTGCTCGGCGGGTACAATACATATAGCCCTCTTTTCTAGGAGTGAGAGAATCTCTCTCTCTAGAATATGGGCTGACTCTCCTCGGGCCTGCGAATGCAGAATGCCCGAGAAGCGAGGGGGGGGTGACGGTGACTTGGAGTCTGTAGCTCCGTGTAACTGTCTTGAGAAACCCAAGCAGATGTCGTGAGCATCTCCCTCTGTATGCTCCTTAGAGCCAGCTGAGATGTCACATCTTCCCCTCTGAGTCTCTATTTGTTGTGTATGGGGCCCTCCAGTGTCTGAGCACTGTGGTGCCCCATTTGGACAATCCCCACCGACACGCGCATGCGCGTGGCGGTGGTGCCCTTACGGCTCCAGCCGGCACTGCGCATGCGTGTGACGGTGGTGCCTTCACAACACCAGCCGGCACTGCGCATGCGCGTGACGGTGGTGCCTTTACAGCCAGCCGACACTGCGCATGCGCGTGGCGGTGGTGCCCTTACGGCTCCAGCCGGCACTGCGCATGCGCGTGACGGTGGTGCCTTCACAACACCAGCCGGCACTGCGCATGCGCGTGACGGTGGTGCCCTTACAGCTCCAGCCGGCACTGCGCATGCACGTGACGGTGGTGCCTTTACAGCTCCAGCCGGCACTGCGCATGTGCGTGACGGTGGTGCCTTCACGACCCCAGCCGGCACTGCGCATGTGGGTGACGGTGGTGCCTTTACAGCTCCAGCCGGCACTGCGCATGTGCGTGACGGTGGTGCCTTCACGACCCCAGCCGGCACTGCGCATGCGCGTGACGGTGGTGCCTTTACAGCCCCAGCCGGCACTGCGCATGCGCGTGACGGTGGTGCCTTCACAGACCCATCAATTGTCCGCCCTTTGAGAGAGGCCGTAGCTGCTCTCAGAAGGGGAACAGTTGGGACTGTTTATTGTTTTTCTTTTCATTTTCGAGCTGCGCCCTTGGCTCGAAGCCTGGATGCGTCAGCGGAAAATGTTTTATGACAGAAAAATCAATAAGTGTGTGACATGTGTTTACGCGGACTTGAGGATGGTGTTGAGGCATCTCTCGAGGCGGCGGTAACACATTTAGAGCTGGGGAACCGTAGACTTCCAGCTCTGTCACAGAGGGGAGAAGGAGAGGCTGTCACGCCGCTCGCTTCTTCTTCCTCGACTGCTGGCCGAAATTCTGGGTTGGCTGCGCCTGGGCTGCAGCCGGAACCGGAGATTTTCTAGGCCAGCTCGCCCTCGTCCCTGCCTGGGCTGGGGACTCGGGGCGGACTGCGACCTCTGCGTTTTCGGTATTTTTAACCGAGCAGGGTTCGGAGCAGCTCGGACGAAGGGCTGCCGCTGCGAAGGCAGCGGCTGGGCCCTTCGAGGGAGGCAGAGGGCCTCGTCCTCCTTTTTTTTCGACTTGCATCTCCTCTGCATGGAGGCAAGAGCAGAGCCGAAAATCCCCTCGGGAACGATGGGCATGTCAAGCACATCCTCCTTTTCCCGGTCTGGGAGGTTGGTGAGGTTGAGCCATCTAGCTCTTTCCTGCACCACCATCATCCCCATTGTTTTGCCCGTGGCCTGGACGGCGCAGCGTTGGACATGGAGACAAATGTCTGTGACCGCGGCCAACTCATCCAGAACGGCCGGTCCAGGATTACTCAACATATCCTCACAGAGCTCCGCTTGGTATGCGGTTAGCAGTGAGGAAACGTTCAGAGCCCTGGCGGACAACGCTGCGGCTCTGTAGGACCGTTCAGTCATGGTCGACTGGAAACGGTCCACCTTCGCTGGCAGCGTGGGGTTCCTGCTTGGTGACGGGCCCATCCTCGGTAGGAGGTGGGCTGCCACCAGCAGTTCCATCGGCGGTATGCGGAGCAGGCCGAGCCTCTGCGGGCGTGACCATGGTGAGGTCTCGCCGGGAGCTCCCGCCTGGTGAGGCGTGGGGCTCCGTTCCCGCGTCTCTTGCCCTCACCGGGTCCCGGCCTGACACGCCGTGGGATCCCGGTTCCGCAGCTGCCGCTGTTAGTGAGCCCCAGACCGACACAGTGAGGGGCTCAGTCTCTGCGGCGGACGCCCCCGTGTCTTGATTGCCAAACGGCGAATCAGTGGACATGAGGGAGTCCTGTTCCAACAAGCTAGCTTGGTGTGCTAGCCGTCGGTGGAGGCTCTTTCGGGTGAAAAGGGCACAATGCCCGCACGAGCCGGGGTTGTCGATAGCCTCCTGGGCGTGTTCCAGCCCGAGGCAGGACGAGCAGACCTGGTGTGAGTCTGTGCCTGCTATCTTCAACCCGCAGCCGCATGACCGAGCCTCCGAGTCCCTGACTCCTCTGGTGTGAGGGGGAGAGGCGTCCATCTTGTTCGCCTCGTGGCGTGGAGAGGACCCGCTCGTAACAGGTACGTCGTTGAGAGAAAAAGTGTTACCAACCCGTCCTTAATCCGGAGAAAAAGGGACGGTGTGGGTCCTTTGTTCTCAAAGAATATTGACTGGTGTGTCAATATACTTCTAATCCTTTTCTCCTCCGTGAGAGAGAAAAAGAAAAGCGTCCTCGCTACCGTGGTGTCGGTAGTAAGGGGAAGCTAGCTAGCAACAGGTGCGTAGCTAGCTTGAGAAAAATCAACACCTTACCTTACTTTCCGGGGAAAGAAACGGCGAGGTCGATTTTAATACTAACTGGCGTTAGTATTACCGTCTTCTTGCGAAGCAGAAGGAGTAGCCGGCAAGCGCCCGTCGACCGAAATGGTTATATTTGGGTTCAGTCTGTGGACCGTTAAGCTTGTCCGGCTACTATAGAGATGTGCTCTGAAGCGAGAAGAGGTGTTTGAATGATGCATGCGTCGTGGCGCAAGCTACTTATAGGGGGTGAATTCCCTGACGCTGACGTCAAGATCACCAGCCAATCAGGATTGGCGTAATGAGATTGATGCTTCTGTTTGCTCCGCGATGAGGCGCATCCAATGTGAGACATCGAACGGAGTGTTATGAATGAGAACGGACAAAGTTAGCTGCTAGCTTCAGAACAAAGCATTTTGATGCTAAAGAGACAGGTATGTGGCTCAGGAGGTGACCAAAACATAGCAAAAAGTAGATTAAACATTCTGAATAGATTGGTCAGCTGACCCAAACACAACTCCAAATTGTTGCTCAAGGTATGTTAGCCAATATGTTCACCATGAAGACATAATGTTAATTTTGTGTTAAAAAATACCCAAAAGCCAGCACGACGAACCTATGATTACAGGTTTTTAAAAGTGTCAAACACAATCCTAGCCAATAAAACGCACTCTCACTTTAAAAGCCGTATATAACTTATATAAAACTCCAGATAGTACATCAGTGGCTTAGTTTGCTGACTGTGATTCTTTGAGCATTTATTTAATGATATGTAAGCATGCAGGTTTGTGACACTAGTAAGACCTCACAAGACAATGTGTTGATCCATAACTTTTATTTTTGACTAATACGAATTGTGTGCCGCTTTTCTGTTATCGCCCCATGGGGTACTGTGCTTAATATAACAAATATTGCTTTTAAGTGTTGCTAATTACAAAATCAAAACACAAATACCACATTCTTTGAAACCCATCCGCTCCAAAGAGTTTCAACCACTGCTTCGGCGCTCACTGAAACCCTAAAGAATTAAAGCACAGAACTATGAACAAAAGGATGCTAAATCATCTGGACTGCATACAGATACAGCATGTCCCCCGTGTGAGCGCCTGGCACTGCCCAAAAGACAACCAGGCTCCAAAAGAGAGGACATTAAGCTGAGATCTGTTTGCTGCCCGGATTTAAGGGAGGACCTAAACAACTCCACTCTTGGCACAGACTGAAAACACAGCCACAGGCTTGTGATAAAAGATTAATTGAATAAAAATTGTGTTTTCCGTCAATGGGAGAGCGCGCAGCAGCATGTGGGAGAAGGGAGATTATAAGGTTAGGAGAATGTTACTGAACAAACGCAGCACATTGACCAGGCCCGATAGTTAAGGCCAACTTGGACTCGCCTTCAAAGAGTTGGCTTCCCTCCTAACAACGCTACTAAGCTGGTTTGTGGTGTGCTTTTAGCTCCTTTCCTCTTCCGTTATGTATTTGCCCCCAACAGATCACAACTGACTCACTTCCTCCTAAGCTGTAAAGTAATATGAAATCACAGGAACAAGTCTTTTTTAATGGGCCATAATTAGGAACTTGAGGAAAAATGAAAGAATTCCCTCTCGTTTTTTGGAATGGCATGGTGAGGATTACAACCCCACAGTCAAAACAAAAAAAAGGTCACTCTTTGATGTAGGAGACCAGACTAAAATAAAAAAGATGTACAATTACCTAATAATTGTTTGTCGCAACATCAGGGTATCCCACATAATGTATAGAAGCCAGAGGGTCAGAAACACTCATACACAAATATAATACAAGAACAAGCTTTTCAGGATAGGAAATTGTTGATGATTAGATGATGTAATGCTCAAACTCCAACTAGACACGGGACAAATGTATCTCAGTTGTATCTGCTGTTTTGTATTGCTTCATAAATGTAACTTTTCCACCACTGATTTAAAGCACAAGGTTAATTAGGATGCTGGGGTAAGATTTAGAGGGAGAAAAGGAAGGGGGGTATCCAAAAAGGTCAGCCATTTTATTTTGGTCGGCACGTCCTAATGAAGCCAATCTCCCGCTGGTCAGGAAGGGAGTCGGGAATAGTGAGGACTATAATTATCTAGCACCCTCGGGTATAGTTCATTATACCACAATATCAATTTGCAATGGTCGTAATTGAGAGAAATATCTTTTTATGTTTTTGGGACTTTAGATTCAAACTTTTGTTGAAGACACTGCTATATTACAGATTATAGACATGGTAAGGATAAAATAGACATGTTACATCATTTTCTTGTTCTTACTTTCGACTTTGTTAGTCATCTTATATCTGAAACCATCTTTCAATGAGAAACCAGTTGTCTCTATCACGTCTCAGGTGTTTAACCTTTTAAATTGATAACTCAACCTTAAAATGACCATTTGTTTATCAATCACTCACGGCCCCTCACCTTGAATATTTAAAGAACTCCTCTGGACTTGAACAGCCTTCATGAATCTGAGACAGTAACGGCGGAAGAGACGGAAATACTCACATGTTGGCGAGTGTTTGAGAAGTAGTGAGCATGCAACTAGATACTCAGTGTTTAGATCCACTCTTGAGGCATACCAGAAAAACAACATTTTCTTCAAGAGCTCAAGGAAACACACAGTGAGGAATTGATATAAAAATAGTTATTTTCTTTTAAAACTCGACTCTCTCATGAATGTCCTCTCCTATATCTGGCCTTCAGTTATTGGCCACAGTAAACGGAAACTGATAACATGCCTTTTTTCAGTCAACCTCTCACGCACCCGGACTATCTCTCATTAACTTACATACAGACATAGCTCATGATTTCAGCCAAGATAATACAACTGCTGTTCCATTATGCGTTTTGCTTTCTCTTTTTATGTCCCCGAGTCTATAGCTCCTCAGAGGAAGCGTCACTTTACTGAATAGGGTTTCTGGCTTTTCTTCAGAGCAGCTGTCACCACGTATTGACGGAGACAATGCAACACATTTCTAATTCCAACACGCTCCTTTGGCAGGTAAGAATGATGCCTGTGAATGTGACTATTTTCAGCCTCATCTGCGTTACAGAAACAGCTGGTGTGAACTCGTGTTGATTGATATGCTCCACTCGCATGAAGTTCACTTCATACATGTTTTTTTTATTGGCGCTTGGGGAAAAAAAGTAAGTGTATTACTTCCATTTCACACCAATTGCTTCCAGTGAGTTGCAAATATATGTTTTTCCTTGTGACCAAGTATTCCATCGTGAAGCAATATGGAGATTTAGCAAACTGCCTATATGACTAATAAGGGACAAAGATCTTGGCTAATGCATCTCATCTGAATACTGGCATAAATGTCACTACATTCAGATTAATGTAATCCTCTGATGTCTGTTCTTCGTCCTTGTAAATGCAACCAAGCAGAAAAAGGAATAATAATCACAACACTTTTATAATGTAGAGCAATTTGACAGGCGCCCCCTCCGGTGTGCCTCCCACATTTTCCTGACACGCATCCGACACACGCCATGCCGAGCGTTAATAATGTGCCCACCTAGGCACCTTTGCTCTTAAAAAACACACTACTTCAAACTCATTTACATGTGACGCAGACACGAGCACACACCACAACCTTTTGATGTGTTCAAACCAAGAGGCAGCCGTTAATTAAAATGTTGAAAGGATAATGTTGGTCTGAATGTATCTCTGTTAGACGTACAAGAGGCAACTAATTAAAATTTGAAATGGATCCTAATGCCCTCTTTTCACGTCGCCTCTTCCTGCGGAGAAATGAAGGAGATCGAAATTAAAGCAATAACTCAAGCGGCGGCGTATTTCAAAGCCGAGGACTTGAAGTGGTGAGTTGTATCTGCCTCGCATGCAGTGCTAGAGTTCATGATCAAGGCATGATACAGTCTCATGTTGTAAGACAGGTGACTCCTCATATTTCTCAAACAACTCGCACTGCCATTCTTAAAAGACAGGTTGTGTTTGCATTTTTTTATAGTTTCACTGCTTCAAGGAGGTTTTTGAATAATCAGACAAAAAATATATTTTTTATATTTAGAATGTACTACAGACCACTTTTGCTTGCTAGGGCAACAATCGTTGGGTTTATGACTTTTTGTAACTTCTACTATTCCATTTGAAGATATCAGAACATGGTGGGATGACACTCTGAACACCCCTTGTAATGGCTTCCTTTAATATTGAACTAATTGCCTATTATGTAATATGTCACTTGTGAAAATAAATGGACGTGTAGTGTAAGTATTTATGTCTTTAAAGTTGAACCCTTTTTGAGTTTACATGAGTCACGTTCGAACTGAAGTCATTTTCCTTTTTGCTGAAAAAAATCTAGTAATTGTGTCTATAATGTGAAATTCTGACAGAAATGATGTAACATTACTGTTGCAACTGCCTCAACTTTAGTTTAGACCAAAATTGTATACTAGAAAGCTCCCTTTGTATACATATTATTAAACTGGCCCTTAAACCCTATTAATCGCCCATTGGCAGATTTGGAGCACCCATAATGTATTAGGTTTAACGTTGTTTAGCGGTGAAATAGAAAGCAGTGAATAACAAACCCTTATAACAGTTCAATAAAAACAACCTGCAAAACAACAAAAGAACAGCATCCAGCCTTACTATTCGTGTCTACTTCCAGCTGCTTCTTTATATAGAAGTAGTGTTTAGCAGGAGTGGAAAGTCAACACTACTCCTCATATTTATAAATCCGATTCATTGAATCACTACGGGTGGCTACTAAAGGCCCATTTACGGTAAACACTAATTTCCTCTGTATCTGAGGAGCTGAACTTGGTGTTTCGTGCACTTCAGCTATTGTCCCTAGGCGTTGCAGTTCAAGCCCATCAGGCGTCCTAATGCCATCCGGCTCGGCTCTGTCAATGGACCTTTCAGGTGTTATTTATGTTGCCCTAGCAGGTGGTTTTTACTCTGAACATTTTGTGCTTTGAGGATGCTGATATTGTGAGATCACATGACTGAGTCACTGTCTGGATGCAGATGATGGAGGTCATGACAGAAAAAACTTGACATTTGTCTGCAAAATAAAAATAGATCTAAAGGAGACGCACCTTTATATACGCAACACTAAAATATTCTATTGCATCTTCAGAAGGCTGGGGAAAACAATCTGAAAAGTACAAAAAGACCAAAGGTGTCTGGGTGATACTGATATCCCTTAGATCTTTTAAAAACGTTTCAAAATAGTCAACCTTACAATCAAAAAAGTCAAAGTGATCCTCAGATATAAGGGGTGTCAAAGAAATTGCAGTAAACTGTCAAGAACCCTTTGAACTCGTTGCAATTAGATTTCCAAGAATACACTGTTATATAATGTCTCCCACATATCCCATAGTTCACTCTCAAAAATCGATTGCAGTGACCATACAATCATCCCTTTATATTAACTAAATAATAATGTGGTCTTCATTTTAAATGTATCCATGCTCCTTAATCTCTATTTGTGTCTTATGTCACATTAGGGTTCAATTCATGCTTGACATTTGGTGATGTTTGTAGCATTTATAGAAGTCTTGGTGACTTATTGACATTTCCTTTGGTAAATCAAAAATAAACCAAGCAGGAAGTATATTGGAAATATAATCCATTAATACCTGCTTGAATCTGAATGAGATATTCTGGTTTAATGTTTCCCATCAGGCTGACTTATTTGAGGCTTTGTCACACCTATAAAGTAAAGAATATGAACAATCTGCAATGGTTTACACACTGTGTATAAAGGAGGGGAGTTAATTCAGGCTTTTTATCTCCCTCATTTCCTTTCAATCATTCCATCATAGGACCATGACGATATAGGCATTTCTTAATTCCTAAAAAGTCCACTAGTAGTTTCCCAATAATAATATATGTTTGCCTATTTAAAAAAAAATAGTGCAGTCCATACAAAAAATACATGCATTATAAAAACATTTGGAAGCAGGTACCAGTGTCTGCATTGCTGTTAGATTTGCCTCAAAGACTACCTGCGTTTAATCTCATGCCACCCTATCACAAAGACATTCAAATAGGGTTAAATGTTGGCTGCTTCAAGCCTCATGCATTCTACTTTGGCAGGCCACCAATTCAGAAATAACCCTGAAGATCTCTGAGCACCCACTACTGTAGCTCCAGGTCACACTCCCATTAATTACTGGGAACCCATACTCAATACTGTAGCCATAAAGCGGGGGGGCTGTATAGAAACCTTAGATTACAGACATATGGATTGCTCTGAGGACACAGGTCCATCCACATTGGCTGTGAGGGTTTGGTGTTGCCATAGCTACAATACCGTTAGCAAAAGATGTCTTTAATTGATTGATTAGTCTTTTAAGGGCAGTGATGAAGCATTATAAACACATGATTTGCCTGCCAAGAACACCAGTGATGTTCAAAGTAGGGCTATATCAGCTCTAATCTGGCGACTTGAGGCCGTTGGCAGGCTACCAATTTGCTTGCCATGTATGTTTGTCAGGGGTGTCACTTCATGCAGGCATGAATGTTCAGTGAACCCATTTTTCTGCAAGAATGTGGGATATGAGTGAGTGTGTGTGTGTAGTAGGACTTTTTAGATGTGTGTCAAGGAATGTGTATTGCTGTATCCGAACATAACAAGCTCCCTTTTTTAAATTACAATAGTTTCCACATATGAGACACCAGACTGATGTAGTGGTATTTGATGTTGTCTTTTAACTATTCTACTTACTTCTCGTGATTGTATTTGCATCATCATTTACAAATGGATCTTATATAGCTCACTATTGTAGTCAAATGTATGTAGTAACAGAAAATGTATCCTGAAGTTGATAGAAAAGTCTAATTAGATTAAGGTCTATTTCTTGATTTCAGAACACAAATAGTCTGATTTTCATGAAACCTGCTGGAATGGGATACGTAATATTTTAGAGCTTATCTGGATCAACATCCAGTGTTCAAGGCTTTTATTGGTCATACGAACATGGCTACAGTAAGAAATAAAGGACAAACACATATTATTCCTAGCAATCCATGTTGTCTTCCACAATACGACAAAAGCACAAAATACCCCAAAAGTCTAAAGATCACGACCATCCCACGACAGCAAGCTGAATGCACCATTGGCCTTGACGTAGGTCTTTACTCTACGTGTGCCATTCTAGTTTACTGATACGTTTAGTGTTTGCCACTGGCTGTTTTCTTCCCAGCAGCCCAGGCATTTTAAACACAGTTGGACATTTCGCTTGTCAAAGACAGCGCTAGAACCCAGTGGCTGCTGACCGTGCATTACAGCAGCAGGATGTGTGGATCATCATTCCATACTCATCGCTTTCAATAAGTGACCTTCTGCTTTGGCTCTGATGAAGCCCAGCCTTCGTAGAGAAACAATGGTAAGGGAGTCGGGGGGAATTACAGGGGGGGGTCCATTCAGGCTGAATGAATGCTTCCCTACTGAGCTTTTGGCTGTGGAGGACGCGGCAAACCTGTAAGTGGCTGTAGCCCCTACTGTAAACATCATCTGCCTCGCGGTGCTCTCTGGCCCTCCCTGCATTGTGTCGGCCCTGCTCGCTCTGCTGCCCATGTGTCAGAACGGCTCACATCGGCAACATGCAACATCTCTCCCCTGGCTGCTGCCTCTTCCTGTGAGCTTCACACCGCTGTCTGTTTCGTTCCTCTAACGCATCGCCCCTCTCCCCTCTCTCCACTTTGTCTTTAGACATCAAACCTCTCTCCGTCCCTCTCTTTTTCCCCCTCTCCACCTCCGAGTGATTTTCTGCCTGCTGAATATGCAGGGCAGAGTGACACGCTATTGTAGTAATGTCTCATCGCTCACTTAAAAACAGTCTAAAAAGCAAGTGTTTTGTTCGATGATGTCATTCAGTTTTTTATATTATCTTGCAAAAGAAAAAGCAGACACAATCATCTTGTTTTTGTACTATGATGAACTGGAGGAAAGCAACGAGTCTAACATGACAAAAGAAATATAGCTTTCACAGTAGCTTTGTTTCTTATCACCCGGGACATTACATTGCCACTTTCATAGTCCCCCACGTTTCTCTCTCCGCCAGCCTCCTGCATTCTCCCCGGAGATGACAACATGTTCCACACTGTCCTCTTTTGGATGATTAGAAAACTGCATGCTCTGAGCCCATAGCGTTGAAAGGAGGAGAGGAGAAGGGAAAAAGAGTGGTGGACGATGGCTGGAGCGATATAGAAAGGCAAACAGTGCGCGCTTCTTCTTTCCTCCGAGCAGATAAACTGCATTGCAATGTCGGCATGTTTATTTGACTTTGACTATCGACATCAAATGCATTTGCGCACAGGATACACAAATAATTGTTTGTGTACAGTCAGCACTAAACAGATGGGTTGTTGTAGGCTGGGTTTCAACACTGCGACTGTCTGCTTCTGTAACAGACTGCTCCACAACATTGATGCTCTGCTGTCGTCTCCTCAGATGTGTTTGCGCTGAGATCTCTATAATGTTAGAATGCATGTGATGATCAGGGTCAGTCGAGATCATAGCAAAGGCTTCCAATCAGGGTGAAGCATCTACCTTGCGTTGCGTGTACTCTTACTTTGGCAGCATGATAAATGGCCCTGCTACGGATAAAAAGTATTACACAATGTTACCAGGAAAGGGAAAGCACCACAGGTAGATGCACTTGTTGACCCGGCTTGAATTATGCTTGATATGCTCAGGCCAGTGGTCTGAAAGTACATCATTTAGTGCTGAATAAGTGCTTTACTTCAATATAAATTGGATGTCCTTGAGTACTTCCATTTGATTGGTTCCACTTCCTTTCAGTGGAACATTTTTACAGCCTTACATTTATTGGACAGCTATAGTCACTTCACAAATCAGCATATAACATACATAATTCAGAAGAATATTTAAAATATGATGCATCGTTCACAGTGTTAAACATTCAAGCTAAACAACGTTTTTTAAAAATCTTTTCATTGTGATCGTAATTTCTCACCGTTTCCTGAGGTTTGACTAATGGCACAACACATGAATTGATCAAGAAGACAATCAGCAGAATACTCCATGATAATAACTGTCATTATTCTGCTTATAAATTAATGTATAAATTACATATAGGTGAGCATGTCTCTGTATTGAAGAGTTTTAGTAGAATTGTACAGTTCTGTAATTCTTCTAGTTAAACAAAAATATCCACCACCACTGTTAAAGGACACTCTTACTTACTGAAAACATAATTCATATCATAATTCAATAATTAAAGTAATGACCATCTAAAACATCTGTTGTGGAAAAGGTTACCTACAGTGAGGGTGAACCAATAAACCAAAATAAACAAACCTGTGTGCATCATTATATTGCCCAGCATGCTCCATGTCCATGTGCCCCTGGCTGGCAATAACCTTTAGCTAATTACTATTTCTCCTGCATCTTAATATCAGTTCATAAAGCAATGCAGCGCTAATTAGGGAAAGAGAGTGAGATGATATCCAATTAGGGGCCCGTCTCTCGTCTCAAAACAAGTGAGCCAACCCAATTCATCTTCACCTTGCGTGCCTCTCCGCTACATGGTCGGAGGGCGAGTTTCTTTGAAAAGAATATCCGCTGTTCCCTGATGGCTTACACTATTATCCGGTGAAAACATGCCAGCCAAAACAAAGTCATGGTAATGAAGAGGACAAAGCCGGGGATCAGCAGGCGTATTTGCTTACGTGGGCAGGGGTCTTTCTTTTGAATGGGGGAAGTCTGGCAAAGGCCCTTGACAATATAAGGAAAGAAAAGCTTTTCATACTTCACTGACCTCCAAAAAAAAGGTTACAATATTACAATTTATTGGAACTAAATCCAAATCAGAGACCCGGATGTACAGTGGAGATTAAACTGTTCATTACCTTATATAAAAGCAAATACTGTTTATGTTTTTTAATGAAATTGTCACTGAAGTTACTGAAACAAATACTCTAAATGAAAAAAATGACTGAAACAAAGGACTGTAACTTAAATGTACTAAAACAAATACCAATTACTGTATTTTATTTTTATTTTACACATTTACTTTATACTGTATTTGTCTTTTTAACCGGCGTTTATTGTGCCCTCATGCACGTGCCCTCATTGTGCCCTCAATAACTGGCCCCTGCCTGGCCACTGATAAGAAAATAATATATCCCAATATCAAAGATGGTAGGAATAAATAAGAATAATCTAAGACATATCAAGTCTGATTGTACCAGCCCTAAAAAAAACACAAAATACCACAAAAAAAACAGTTAAAAAAGTTGGAGCCAAATATGGATTGCGAAAAAAGGCACATATTTTTCCGTCTATAGATTAATTTAAGGCCAGGTTCTTCTGCAATACCTGCAAGTCAAACCAAAATGGCCTGCCCCTGCTGGTCATTTCCTGTTTTAGCACCAACTGGTAGGCGCAAAACAGGCTCTCTCCAGACTTGAATCAGATTAGTGTCATGGGGCCAGCTGCCGTGAATGGGAGTCATGTCTGTGGGTGTCAGCGAGGGGGTCCGCTTGTCACCACCCCATGTCATTTCAGCCTGATGGCCTCGTCCCCATAGACATCAGAAAGTAGCCGATGTAATCTGCAGTCATTCAGCAGTGACCTGGAGAAATGGAAACCAATGCCGCGGCTGGTGTGACGGAGGGCAGAGACTGAAAGAGAGTGAGCGATCTGGTCGGCCCGTGTATTTATCTACGTGACACTTTGAACTCGGCAGAACCTGTAGAAAACTCTGCCATATTCAGACGGATACCCAATGCAAGCAGCAGCAGTGGGGGTAAAGATGTGAGATTGAAGAGCACTTGGCTAATTGACTGAAATAATACATTAAGACATGCTTACCTAATTGAAGGAATCGCTTCAGCATTCTTTTAAATCGCAGCGTAAACACTCGAGGCTGAGGAAAATAGTCAAACTGGCTCGGTCTGGTCCTGATCTGACTGATAATGAACTCATTTGAATATATTTCCACCCTCGTAATTACAATCTAATCGGAACTGATGGATAATTTGGGCCCAACCTGCATGAAACATTCATTATTACAAGCCCTAACACATGGTCGGAGCGTTTTCCACATCAAACAACAGCATTTAGAACGAAGGACAGACTAATGAGGTGGACACAAGATACAAATGCATGAAAGGCGATACTGTTTGTGCACTATATGCATCTATCTCTGCTTTCCAAATATCCAGCATGGTGTTTGGCATTTATATACACAAACAAAATCGCCAGCCAAGGACACACAGGGAAAATATATACATACATTTCATATGTAAACTCAAAACAGGTGTTTAAAAAAAACACGGCATGGCTTCAAAGGCTTGTTAGCCCCTCTGCGCTGCCCTTCCAAACAACATATGGTGGGAAAACATGCCTTATCTATTGACATTAATGTATTCAACTGCGTTTTATTATAAGAACAAACATTAACATAATTCTCCACTTGGCGGCTGTCCAGCCATCTCCAGTATCTGGTCTGATGGCAGCTTGGCTTTCTCCACATCCCTGGACTGCATTCGCAATGGACTCCCAAATAAATATATAAACTGCTTTGGGCCTCTTGGCGGCAGAGGGGATTAGCCATGCAAGCACTTCCTCCATTTCGGAGATTTTGTTATTGAGTTGCACTTTGCCAATGCTAATTGCCCGAGCCCACGCAGGGTCAGAGAGGACCACCTCCCAGTTGGGATGGATCTCTCTCCACTTCATCTGGACATTATATTACCTCCGGCCATGATTTGCGTCAGCAGGCTTGAGTTTAATTCCCCTTGATTACATTCAGGAACCCTGGCAGAATCAATAAAGACACAACAGTCAGGGCTATCCTTTGTCCAAACATTCCATTAAGGAGATAGAAACCTCAGCATGCTACGCCGGCAAACTGTGTTGCTTGACTACGAGTATGAATAAAAACCAGGAGTTGTAAAGATCACACCGAGTGTGAACACAATAGGGCATTTTTCTGATGTCTTAATAAGTGCTGCAAGCAACACGCTTCTGTATTGCTTTGTATGTATTCAGTCAAGGTGATGTGTCCCATTTGGGTTGCCAAAAAACAGGTTTGATACAAAAATTGGAAAAATATGTAAGAAAGACATGTAAAAATGGCCTGTTTGTATTTCCAATATTGCCCTTTGGCGAACCGAAAATGCTTGGATAAAATAAATATGAGTGTGTCAAGTAAAGGCCCCCAAACAGTTACCAAAGAGCAGATACCTCAACCCTTCTAAGCAGATCATCACCATGCTGTGCTGAACTGGATCTGTCAGTGGATATTTGCAAGCGGAGGGGTTAGCATGTGACAGAGAGACATTTACAGGTCAAGTCTTGGCAACACATGCTTAAACACATGTGTGTGTACATTGCTGATGGACAATATGTAAATAGATTTGTTTGTAATAGCAATGACTTTAATGCAATGCCACATATGCTTATATTCTCCGTCACATGCTCCATTTTGAATGTGATTAACATAAAAAGTGCCTCTTTGTGTGACTCATCTTTCAGCACATGTTTTTTCTGCAAAAATGAAATATATCTTACATCTGAAATGAATATACTGTATAGTGCAATGAGTATTACCTAACGGTCATCAGACCAATCAACTTGTATGGTGTGTATTTGTCCCAATAAGGCAAGCCACATGTAACACAAAACAAGACAATAGCTGTACTTGGGCTAATTTTAAAGCAGAGTTCTACCAGGACATGTCACATCCGTAAGTAACACATCGCTTTGAAAATAGTGTGATAATTTTGTTTTGTCATTTGCCATTTCGGCATTCTATCTTTTAGAGTTAAAATGTTTTTGTGATGCAGATTGCCCCATTAGTGTGTCTCTGAATAAGAGGGTACTTATTGTTTCAAATCAAATACAAAACAGGGGAATTTGGAGGTTCCAAAGTTGTAAATGGTACTAACAGTAATTAGAGCACCATGACTTATTTGTACTACAAGCAGTGAACACATCAATGCCAATGCGTTTGTCAAATGGCTGCCACTTTACACATTCACCAGACAGACTATGAGCAACATTAACATCCACTTAAAGTCAAGTTTCAGTTTAATAAACTCCTTTAAGCTCTTTTTTGTCTCAACCAACTTTGGTTAGTAAAATGGAACGACGGCCAACTTCCGTTCAGAGGCGCCACAACCTTAGTTACGCATACCTTTACTCGCTACGTGAGATGTACAAAATGTATCACCCGTACCATTTATATGAATGGCGAAGTAGCAATAGAGACAAAAACTGTTTTGGTTCCACGCTGTAAATATGTTTATTTTTGCTGTAAAGTTTGCCATTTTAAATCAGGAGTCTATGAGGATTGCTATATAGTTGTTTATTAGTGCAGAATTGGGGCAAACGTCTTTGTTTTTTGTTTTTCTAACATTTTGGTAAGCTCCTTTTTGCTCTAGAGTGGATTTATTGAGTGTGTAGGAATGTGCTCTTTTGTGAGGACGGGTGATGTCTGTCCCAGAGACAGTATATTCTTGTATTGATTCACAGCGGTGTCCCCGCGGTTCACCAGTGTGGCAAACCAAGGACTGGAGCACACAGCATTTTAATCTGTCAAGATGTCACCAGCTCGGGACAAGAGGGAAAAAGAGGGGTGGGGGCTAACGTTTGGATGGAAAGAGACAGATGACACCCAACAGTCAATGCCATTGTGCCCACACACACACATAGACACACACACATGTACCTGCCTAGAAACACACATAAAGCCTGCCAGTCAGTCAAGTCAATCAGACAATGTCCACTTGAAGGAATCGCCCTTTATATTCCCAAAGACATCTCAACACAGCTCACTGAGTTGTCTGCTGGCAGTACTCTTCTTCATTCTCATATAGTACAAATATCATCTCATGACATCATTGAGGATAAGGTAAGCTATGCGTGATTTGATACGCTTTAGAGATCAAGAAAATGTATATACTGTATGGAACGTTGTTCTGCTGAAGGTTACATTTTAACATTACGTTCATGTATTCTTAGTGTGCAATCTGTATTTACTGTTGCTTTAAAATCAAACCTGCCTGTTTCTATTTGTCAGTGTGGATGTTGCCAGCTGGTGGTTTTGTGATAACAGCTGATTCCCAAGACAGCTGAAGTGATGTTGCAGCTATTGAACAGCTTTTATTGGCTAACATGCTGAAAGGTAAAGTGTTAAATTGCAACATTACTTTTAGGCGGTGAGAGGAACCTTGTGTCTGCTGTGTGTTTGGGTTTTGTCTGTATACACAACACAACTTTTCTCAGAGGAATAGTCAAGAGGGTATTCCTGGGAGATGGCAGTGTTTCTTAAAAAGCAATGTTAGAGGAAGGTGGCTGTTAACACAAATGATTTGCTTTTTGCAGAACTGGATGTAGATATTTATATAGAAGCATTACATTTTTCCGACAACATTGGGATAACTTTGAATCAAGAGGATCCAGACATTTTGCAGGTTTGATCATAGTCATTTTAAACACAGTTAAATGCACACTGAAGTTGTTTAAAAGGCAAAATCTATGTTTACAAAAACATATACTCAGGCTTAAATAGATTAAACCTTTACTAACATCGGGCTTGAGATAGTATACCACAAGATACATCATAAAACACATTCTTAAGGGATTTGGAAATAATTTCAAAATGTATTATTCAACACTATAAAATCACTATTTACTTTGATGGAGCTCTCATTTTCAGTTATACACTCTCTAAAGTGCAAGATGTTCCTTATAATTAGCATGTATTCATAAGTATGAATAACGTTTTATTCCCTAAAAGGAATGTCTGCAGAATGTGTGCCTCCTACGGAGAGTGTCCAAAAAGGGTTAAAAATGTCTGAGAAGGAGCCCTCATGTTTTTGACAATTTTGACCAGTGGTGAACCGTCAGGACCTTCAAGGTATTCAGAGAATACCCTGGAACACTCAGATAAAAACAACAATCGATTTAATTATATAAATAATATGTAATAAAACGAATAAATGAGAATCGTATCTGTGTTGTTGATCTGTAATATTACAGTGTTACGTTGATTTTGTTGTCCTTCTCGGACCATGCACTACGCATTGCAGTGGTTTTGTGTTAGAAAAGAAAGCAACCAATCAGATCTTGTTCTGGGTCTCTGGGTAGAATATCCTTCAACCAAGGTATTCTACATCCTTGATAGAATGCCCTGGTCGTTACACTGAATGGACGTTTGGACTGACAGTTTGATCAACCAATCATATATTGATTTGTAGCCAATGGGCGTATTCTTTCAGAGTTCCCCTCGGTTCCAGGTGCTCTAGATTCTAGAAGGCCCGCTAGTTAACTGGCTCGAGGCAGAGGATCTATAACGAATGCGATGAAGCAATTCATGCCGTTTTATTGTTTTTAACGTTCAAATGACAAGTGCAACAGGTGAAGATGAAGTTGTTGCGGAATTGTTGTGAGTACCCTTTTCAAGACGACAATTCAGTGAAAAGACGGACATTATAACGCCGGGGGGGGGGGGGGGAGGGGGGCGGCGGGGGTGTGTGTGTCTACAGAAGGTCCAGTTGTGATAGACACGGTTCGCCACTGATTTTGACAGTATGAAGCCCAAAACCCTTGTGGATTTAGTAGGCGTGCCTCAGAGTCTTTTGATTCGATGAGTCTGATGAGCCACTGATCCCACACATAGTAACCACCAGTTTGCAGCACCATAAATAAAAGACTTGGGTGCTGACTCCTTAGATACACATTCGGTTACTTTAAAAAAAGAGAAAAAAATTAAATCCATGTATTTTCAGATTGTTAATTGCCATATCAAGATTGTAGCCTACATATAAGAAAATTCCTTTTGAATATAGAGGCAATGTTATGGATTAAACTAAATCAAACTCCAGCAACCAGTAGTAGTAGTAGTAGTAGTAGTAGTAGTAGTAGTAGTAGTAGTAGTAGTAGTAGTAGTAATAGTAGTAATAGTAGTAGTAGTAGTAGTAGTAATAGTAGTAGTAGTAGTAGTAGTAATAGTAGTAATAGTAGTAGTAGTAGTAGTAGTAATAGTAGTAGTAGTAGTAGTAGTAATAGTAGTAATAGTAGTAGTAGTAATAGTAGTAATAGTAGTAATAGTAGTAGTAGTAGTAGTAGTAGTAGTAGTAGTAGTAATAGTAGTAGTAGTAATAGTAGTAATAGTAGTAATAGTAGTAGTAGTAGTAATAGTAGTAATAGTAGTAGTAGTAGTAGTAGTAGTAGTAGTAGTAGTAGTAGTAGTAGTAGTAGTAGTAGTAGTAGTAGTAGTAAGAAAAGCTTAAATGGTATTGCTTTGTGAGTTGCCCTCAGTGGCGTACAAATGGTTATTTACCCCAAAGTCTTTTCT
Organism: Gymnodraco acuticeps; assembly: GCF_902827175.1. Classification (NCBI taxonomy): domain Eukaryota; kingdom Metazoa; phylum Chordata; class Actinopteri; order Perciformes; family Bathydraconidae; genus Gymnodraco; species Gymnodraco acuticeps. Next base: position 1,818,191 of record NW_022990484.1, read on the forward strand.
CCCAATTGTGCCATCTTTTTAAAATATCTTTACAAAGTGTACAATATTATTAAAATCGCCTCAAAAAGATAACAGTGTTGAACCAGCAATCATGTCCCATGGAAAAGATGAAATGCTGCTAATGTGTTAACAACAATGTATCAAACAATGCATGACTGTAGGATTTGACTATTTATCCTGCGTAGTATCAAAAAAACAAAAGCTACTGCAAAGCACGCTGCTATCTTGGTACCCATTAATTTGCATGCCTATTTTGAGTTCATGTTCTGCATGTTTCTACGTTGATTTGATCAAACCATGTTCAGAATAATCAACACATAATGTTCCGTATGTCCTAGGAATGGATCAAATCCACTGCATATTTAAGTCCCTGAACAATATATGTAAAAACATGCTAATCCCATAATTCCTATTGTTTTACTCGTCTATGGTCACATGAGACATACCATATGTTTACGTATTCTAATCACGTAACAATTAAGACAAGCTTGGGTAGGCGTCATTTTAAGAAAAAAAACAATATACCATTGTACACACTAACTTCTGCCTCTGTGTTATTCCAAGTAAAGGAACAACTGTGTGCTACTAATTAGGAGCCAAGCTTTTGTTTCCTCGGGTAAAACTGAAAGAGCCCGAGTTATCTCGCTGCCCTCCTGCACCAGCATAAAGTAAGTGCCGCCTGGAGAGAGAAGCACTTAGATCCAACACTAGCCCCCATGCAGTGATACATATATTACTTTTGAGTAGCAGGTAGCTTAATGGCTAGCAATGGCATTACAAATAAAGCAAATATTGACAGTCTGGGAATATTTGCTTTGGGTGTGGTTGGGAAATGGTTTCTATAGGAAAGAAGAGGTTTCAGGTATGGGGAGGTGTGTGTGTGTGTGTGTGTGTGTGTATGTGTGTGTGTGTGTGTGTGTGTGTGTGTGTGTGTGTGTGTGTGTGTGTGTGTGTGTGTGTGTGTGTGTGTGTGTGTGTGTGTGTGGTGTGTGTGTGTGTGTTGTGTGTGTGTGTGTGTGTGTGTGTGTGTCTACTTTGTTGGCGGCTCATCTATAATGTACAAAGACGATTAAGTTTGAGCAGCGGCTGGGGCAGATAGACAGTCAGTTGAGTGGTGGGTTGCAGATAAGAATGAATGCAAATATACAGCAAGAGTGACAGATTAACCTTGGACAAGGTTGAGCGTTAACACTGTGAACAGGCAGGGAGCCTGTGGTGTCTGCTGAGGTAAAACACACATGCAAGCATGCACAAAGACAAAGGCGCTCCTACACACACACAGTTTAATGACAAGGGTGTGGGCCTGCATACAAGACAAGTACACACTTCCTTATGTTCACACAGATGGGCGTATTAACTGTTTACACAATTGAAAATGGATTATTCATCAATCACCATGTTCAATGTTTGAGTCGTGAACTACATATTGTTTTAATAGACAATTTAAAGCTGTACTAAGCGAAAATCCAACGCATTTTCTTTTAAAACCTCAAGGAAGATAATTTTTCAAGCCACATTGATTGCTGGTCCATTGGTTTCCTTTTGGTCTAAATTGAACAATCGTCTAAGTCCTGTTTGTGCTCTCAAAGCGTCTTACATTTTTTATTTCACTTTGTTGTGAATGTGGCTTTGAATACAACCTTGAAGAGGAAATGTTAGGCAGTCAATTAAAAGGTTATTTATAATAATGTTTGCCGAATGTTCACTTTAAAGAAAGTTATATTATGATTGTCATGGTTATGGTCTTTCCTGCAATAGGAATCCATTGGGTTTACAAGTGGTTAAAGTCGTTTTTCTGATAGATTTGAAGTCACAAAAAGTTGAAAACGTAAACATGTTATTCCCATTAGGAAATTGGGGTGCATTAAAGAGGCATATCAGACTAATTGTAATAGTTTTGCTGGCGTCTCGTTTCTAGGACATGTCTAAGGTGTCATTGGAAGCTAACCATAACTCTTTATTTACACCATGTCAGAGCTTTAGTTATCTACTGCTAATAAAAAGCAGCCGTTTAAAGATTTAAACAAAAGATGTTGGCTTTTTTTGTGACGTATCCACAGGAAACAAATCATATTTTTCTAGGGGTTAGCAGTGACATTAATCAGTACAAAAAGTAATGTGTTTATTAAATGGTGCTTAGAGTTTGTTTGGTTGCACTGTCAAGAGATAATCATGAGTAGGGAAAATCATAAAACCAAAAATATAAGTAAATTATCAAATCCAGACTAAGTTCATACACTATTGCACACGGTTATCCATGAGCATGAGGGAACATTACAGTTATACAACACATGTACACACTGCCATTAAACATTGCACATAGATCATGCTGTACACCACTGTCTCCAAAAGACCAGAACGCCTAACTCGGAAGACGTTATAAAAGCCATGTCCCTTCCCAGCTCTGTGCCATTATGCACTGATTACTTTCTTGGAGGATGACAGCGGGGAGCTAGATAACCCACACTGTAGATGAGTGATAACAGCTCTATCTCTATTTCTTGACGTCACATGCAGGGAGACAGTATCTGGGAGCAGGTAAAAATAGTTCCGCAGAGGTAGGAGGCATCAGGTTGTGATGTGCCGAGCAGATGTAGGGAGGAAACGGTGAATACCAATAAAGCAGATAGATGTGGCCTGGGCTCTACTGTACTGTGTTTGTCATGTTGCTCTGTGCTTCTGAGCCGAAAGGAAATAAAAACCTGGGCCGGTATGTCAAAAAGGACGGAGGAGGAGAAGCTGCAGGCTCCTGTTTTCTGTGACTTAATATAGTCAGTGTTCGGGGGTTATCTTTATTAAAGCAGGTGAAAACATGCAAATACAGTACAAATAACAAACCCTATCTGTAACGAATCTCTCCATTTTAAAAGGACCTACAATATTAGCTGTTTTCATTGGTGAAAAGTACCTTGACTCAAGTACTATACTATATAGTATTTCCATGTGATGCTATTTCATTTAGAAGTAAACATTGTTATTTTTACTCTTCATTTATTTGATAAGATTAGTAAATAGTTACTTTGCAGATTCATTTTAATAATACGAATTGTCAATCAACTAAAATATTATGACATACTATTATGGATTATGAAACCTGCCTATATAAAAATGTATGCGCCTCCTTTAAAATGATATTTATGTACACATTTATTGATCATTATATACAATCCAGGGATATTCTGAAAAACCTGCATAGTGAGTGTATACTTTTAGTTTTGGAACTCTAAGTATACTTTGATGCTACTGCCTCTCTACTTTTAGTTAAGTAAAATTTGAAATGATAGACTTGTAACATTACGAGTATTTCTACACTAAGGTAGTACTACTTTGGTAAACTAAGTACTACTTCTTCCACTTCTGGTCGTTTAAGTTACGTATATAAATGGACTTGTATTTTGAAGTGCCTTCCTAATTTTCCGACCACCAAGATATCACTAAATGCCAACAATTACTCATTCACACACATATTCATATTGCCTGCCATGCAATGTGCCAATATGTTAATATTCCAATCTAATGTTCAAGGACACTTCCATTGGAGGACATAGGGATCGAACCGCCAAACTCCCAAAAAAGTTAATGACCCAACTAATATTTTGAGTTTGTATTTTTCGGCATCTGTCCATCTTGCATGATAACATTAATAAATTACTCGTATTGGCTCTTCAAAAACGAGTCGGTGTGTCACCATCTGCGCTTGTTTTATTAAAGTGAGGAAACACAGTTTATCCACATGGGCCTTCCGACCCCTAGAGCCAATTAGAGAACATTTTTTCTCTGAACATTGCTCAGACCACTCTAGTCCAATTTGGCTCGAAAAGGCACCACCCTAATAGGCGGTAATGAAGGAAAACACTGTTTCCCACTGATTCACCGTCGAGCTTCAAGATGTTCCTTAGTGCTGATAAGGAGGCCCACTGTACGTGAAGTTAATAATAAAAACCAGCAGAGCGAAATGAGAACAAGGGGGGAAATACTCCCAAAACAAGGACCTCTGAACAGAAAGTCACGATTCATGTTTACTTGGTTGCATCGTGAGCACCAATCGTGTCCTACATGCAGCGCACAAACAAACACCACAGAGTAAGAACATCATAATTGGGATGACGGAGAGAGAGCTCCGCTGACATGCAATCTATGTAGTTTAATGGATGAAAACTATGATAAGAAGCTTTTAGAACGCAGCTGCTAATGAGTAAACAAGATGGGATGATTAATGTATTAATACTTAATAAAACCAAAATGTGTTGTGACTGATGAAGAAAAGAACATCAAATGGAAATGGCTTTTAGTTTGTCATGCGGCTTACATCATGAAAGCCTGAGGTAATGGCATCAGGATTGCATTTAGGACTTGATATAAGGCCATGTTTGACAAAAAATGGGGTCCTGGTATTGAAAACATTAATGTTCTTTCGTGCAGGGTTGATTGAATTTAGGAAAATACATAATGTAATATATTTTGGATGCCTTTGTGTGCACATATATTGATATCTTGACCTTTTACGAGGCCTGTGAACCACCTTGGCTCTATTCCTCGTGATGCTTGCCAAAGAAAGACGCATTTGCTTTTGTAATCCAAGTTTTCCTCTCTATAAATGTTAAATAAAAAAAACATTCAAGTCAAGGACGTTTACTTCACCAAGGGCTGAGTTAAACCCAAGTGCAAAGAAACACAATGGAAGGGGAAGCTTCTCAGTGTTTTAATAAGCACAACAGCAGGAGTTCAGCTGAAGAATAAACACTACTGCCAGACTAACTGGGGAAGGAGTCACACAAACAGTGGGAGAAATCACACACCAGAGAAACCATACTATACTTACACTAAATAGGGCTTGCAGAATTACCACACTGCCAATGCAAAACAAACAGGGAATACAATTGGTATTATCTTTTGATGCACACTTCCAATACTCAGACGAGACCGTTGTAGAGCTTTATAACGTATATAGTTGGGTAACAGGTGGTCACTCCAAAAATCTGACGAAATCAAAATCATGGACAACAGCTGGTTGGCTTTAACATTGTTGAGCTTGAACTGCACCATTGAGGTTGTGACAGAAAGTACTCAGAGAAAAGACAATTTAATAAAAGTGTATTCTATACGTATATCAATAAAGAGACATTCATGTGCGATATTTGAGTCAGCGGCTATTTCTTAGATCAAAAGAGGGTAATTGAAAGCAGCACTCCATCAATTGTATGCAGCAAAGTAGGTATTTGAACAGTTTTAAAGTTTTCACTGTCACTTTATCAATCAATAAATCAATCTTAATCAAATCCATTAATGACATCCTAATATATCCTTGGGCAAGATACTTAACCCTGAGTTGCTCCCGATGGCATGGCCAACGGTGTGTGCATGTGTATGCATGTTAGGTCCAGATACACTGCTCTGTATGAATGGGTGTGAATGGGTGAACGACATGTAGTATGTAAAGCGCTTTGAGGGGTCTTAAAGACTGGATAAAGCGCTATATAAGTACAGTCCATTTACCATTTAATGTCATGTAAGGTAATCAGGGTAATCGCAGACCTTAAGCCTCACATTTCTGAAACAGACAGCATTGAAAACTGGAGTTGATGGGAAATGCATCAATTTTCTTATTTTTTTTCAAATATGCGTCTTGTAAGCTCCCCAACTTTATGGAAGTGCAATTCTGAATAGCTAGGTTATCTTTTTAAAAGCTTTGAAAATAATGGACATTTCCATTAAACTAGGCAAACTCAGTCTGCTGAAGAAGATAATATGATCCAATCAGATATCTCTTCGACAGCTTCTTAATGTTGAAATAGTCTTGTAAGAATACATTATTTTGACTTAAATCAACGACGCTTTGTCTCATGTCTTTACTTGTCATACAAGTCAAAACAGCAAAGTCTAACTTCATTTGAATCCTTTTAAACCAGTGGATTGTATCTTTACTTTAAAAACCATCATACTTCTTGAAAAAATAAAGGTTGTGACAATGTTATTATTCAAACAGGATCATTTAACAAAGGAAATCAGAGCAGCACTTCAGGTTCATGGGTAACTTTGCCTCACTTGGATATTGAGGTGTTTTGGACTTTAATCACGTGCTAAAATGTCTTTAGTTTACAAAAAAAAGTACCTTCATTTGAGGCAGGTGCTGAAGGTAAGGCAGATTGAATTTTGGTCTATTGTTTATTGCTAATAATGTCGTCCCTTCAACTTAGTTCAATTTTTGAAGGTGGAAGAAATAACTCATAGGGGCCAGTTTGGTATTTTTATGGAGGCATTTTTATTACCCGGACAATTTGATTTGGAGTGATTTGTTTATGCCGGAGCGGCGGACGGCCTTTTTTAATAATCACAGGATACATCAGCACTTCTCGGGTAATGGGTATACTCCACTTTAAGCTCCAACTCTGAGAGTGTATGTGTGTGTGTGTGTGTGTGTGTGTGTGTGTGTGTGTGTGTGTGTGTGTGTGTGTGTGTGTGTGTGTGTGTGTGTGTGTGTGTGTGTGTGTGTGTGTGTGTGTGTGTGTGTGTGTGTGTGTGTGTGTGTGTGTGTGTGTGTGTGTGTGTGTGTGTGTGTGTGTGTGCACGTGTATTTGGGCAAACTGTGTAGGTGTGTATAATTATATGACTCACAGAAGAGAAGTGCTAGAGATACCGTTGCAGACAATATTATTCTCTCTCCGATGCTCCCGTTCCCCCTCGGCTGCCGGAGCGAGGGAAGGAGAGAGGGAAAGGTTACACCAGCAAGGGTGGGTATTGAAATTCAAGACCACTTCACCTAGCCCAGGAGTGGCTGTCTGAAGATTAATGAGCTATTTGGGAGAGTTCAGCTATTTCACATGTGCAGGGTCTACATTAGTGATATAATTAATTTTACAACACTGGGGTGTTGTCACCCCTTGGTAGCGTGCCATGCGCCTATGATAAGCATTCCCTAATTAAACAACACTAAAGAAATGTTTGACATTCAGAGTCTTGTGAGGAAAACCAACCTCATGCTGCAGTCCAGACACAGCATGATCCTTCCTTTCCTCACGGGGCATCTTTGCATGAGTTTTACATACTTTAGAATCTAGTAATTGGATGGATATTGATTTTGGGGAGCATGTCGAGACTTTGAGAAATGACATGTGCAGGAAATCCGAGGCAAGTATTTGCGCCAGAAATGGCTAATGCATTGTTTCCCATGCTGAGGTTTTTGTGGCTGCTTTGCTCACGTTGTGAGCCCCAGCAGAATGTTACAAAAGTGTAATCAGGATAAGGTCCTATGCACGTCCACAATAGCTGCCCTCCCTCTCATTTAACGCTGACACAGCTGCCATGTTTACAACTAAAAATGAATACAGTCATGGCAAATGATTTCTGTCTGACCTCCGTTGTTAGCTAGTAGGGAGACCACCTAGTGTTGAAATAGTGCTAACAGCAGCTAGGGCAGGGGTAGCCAACACGGTGCCCGCGGGCACTTAGTCGCCCGCAGGGGCAACGTGAGTCGCCCGCAGGGGCAACGTGAGTCGCCCGCAGGGGCAACGTGAGTCGCCCGCAGGGGCAACGTGAGTCGCCCGCTGGGCATGTTCTAAAAATAGCTCGCCAAGCAAATCCAAAATGTAAAATACACAAAACAAAAAAGGAAATGTAATTGAAAGGATCTACCCAATAAATAAACAAAACCTAAATCATAGCGAACTCTATCTACTTACTACAACTCTATATCTATCTAACACCCCTCCTCCCCCCACCCCCACAATGAATATCGACCAATGACGTTCTTGCTTGATTTGCGAGCCGTCATCGCTCGGAGGAGCACACAGCCTCTAAGCAGTGGTTCTCAACTGGTCAGGCCTCAGTCAGGACCCACTTTTTCCTTAGTCAATAGATCGCGACCCGAAATTTTGAACCACTCAAATCTATTCAACAAAAAATCGTGCAATAAAATATACTCTTTTCAGCATACATTATTAATTAAAGTGAAGTACAGTGCATATATCCCTTATATCCCTTCACAGAACTAAAGTATGCTTTTAAATAAGGTTTAATGAGAGGATGGAATCAAAGCTGAACTGCATAACATAAAAAGGCCCACATGCTGAAAACCCTACCCCAGAAGGGGGGTCTGGGGTGATTCTCCCCAGGAGATTTTTTTGAAATACTAACATATAAACTATGCATTCTGGTACACTCTGAGAAGAAAATAAATCTATTACTACCCGACATATTAATAATATTTTATGCCATTGTTTGTTTTTCACTTTGTTCTGACAGCTTGCTGCTCCTCACAGAGAGAAGAGCAAAGAGGAGATAGTCTGTGTGAATTACTTTGTGGGTAAGGGTAGATAGCCCCCATTGTTCTGTGACCTGTCAATCGTCAAACTGGGGGTCATATTTCATTATGTGTTCATTTTTATCTGAAGTCGTACCCATGGATGTATAAAGAATAGTTCTACCGCAAAGTTATTTTTCGTGGGGACTTCCGGCAACAATCTTGATTCTGATCAAAGGCCAGAAGACTTGGAAAAACATCAGCAAAGATGTTTTATTGAGAAGATGATCACTACGTGACAGAAGTTTTCAAAACCGTTCATGGTCTCCGGTACTTCCAGTCCAACGCCTACTGCATGCACAGCGTTAGAAAATCGGGCCTTCAAAATAAAAAGAAATGTTCTGGGTCATTCTAGAAAAGGTGGAATCTGGGTGATACAAATCTGCTGAAATATATTCCTTCTAAAAACATCTAAAACCTGTTAAATAGCAATAACTAACTCTTAACTTGATGAATCCACAACAAGTAGAGCTTAAAATATTTTTATTATTTTTATACTTTATACAAAGCTTATTTGTATAGGAATGTCACTGGTGTTACGTGTTACCAGGAAGAAGAGTAACACCAGTGAGAATTTGGAGAAAACATGCATTTTAACAAAATGGCTGCAATGTGTCAGACCAAATATGGTCAATATCAATATCAAAATCGTTTAACTCTTCAATACAATACATTTTCCCATTCACCCCTAGGGCTATGCAATGAGTAACACTAATGACAGACTTGAAAGACGCACATACAATTTGAAGATAAAATGACACCTTTAACAAACAAAGTAAGAAGTATCTGACTTTCCTTATGTCTTTGTCCACTGCACTGTCTCAAATGATCTCTTGTTACAGGAGGCACTTCAGAGACAGTAGGCCTACATTATTTCAAAATAAAAGTGTTTTGTGTAGCAGTAACACCAATGACGTAATTTTGGGTGACTGACATTTATTTGATATTATTAATAATAATTTGCGGTTTTTTTTACCATTTCAGTGTTATATTTAATGCTTGTAATGTTATGTAAATATAAATTAGATTTATTTATTGAAAACAAAATATTTTAAATTAAAACCATAGGCTCCACTTCCATGTATGATCAAAGTGACAAGGCAGTTCCTTGAACTTGACATTTTAAATAAATTGCAATTTACGTATAAAACCATTTTTTATTTATTTTTTATTTAGTACCATTGCAAAGACAATCTCTATTTATTCAACATATATAATGAATGTGAGTATTAGGTCAACGTCATGTATTTTGGTGTCTGCAAAAGTAAGTGACAGCACTTCCACCTTTTCTGTAGAATGACCCTTCTACATTTTTTTTTCTTCACTCACACATCTGCGACCCACTTGAAACGGGTCCGCGACCCACTTTTGGGTCGCGACCCACCAGTTGAGAACCACTGCTCTAAAGGCTTCTCAATTCTTAAATTTCCCCTCCTCAACTCCCCTCCTCAAGACTTAGTCCCGCCCACAGGAGATACGAGCGGAGGACCGAAGAGGGGAACCGAGGAGAGAGGAGGGGAAGCAGCAGACGTTTAAAGAAATGAGAACTCCTCTTCTCTGAGCGGTCATATTAAAGCGACGTCCGTTCATTAATAATTAATAATAATTCCTTACATTTATTATAGGGCTTATCCAGATGCTCAAAGCGCTTTACACAATACCCACAGGAGCAAGTTCAGGTGAAGTGTCTTGCCCAAGGACACAACGGCTTTACAGACGCAGCAGCGGCGGGTTTCACCCCTTGATCTGATGATCATTGCACTGCGCCACACCGTCCATCTTCACGCCTCGAGGTCATCGAGGCGCTTTTACAAGTACACATTAGTATCATACATGTACTGTGGACAATACCCACAGGAGCAAATCCGGGTGAAGTGTCTTGCCCAAGGACACAACGGCCTGACGCAGTGGCGGCAGGAGCGGGTAGCGAACTGGAGTACCCCATCACCCCCCTTGATCTGATGATCAGATGCACAGACCACTGCGCCACCCGTCCCATAATTATTACGTGGCATCAGCTGTCGAGTGTTTTGTCATAACGCTGTATTTTATAATCTCTGTTAGATCAGCTGAACATTGTTCCCCCACATATTTACTTTGAATTAATTGAGAGTGCGGTATAATGAGACAATAACAGGCTACAGATGCGGACACACACACACAAATATATTTATATAAATATATACAATTTAAAGTATGAGAGCACTCTCATAATAACGTAACACTATCAGAGACTGGATATATCCCCCCCCACTCTCTCTGGTCGCTGAAATGGGGAATTGAAATTACCGGCCAAAAGTTGTATTTACAAGTATTAAAAGTAAGGACACCGTTAATTGAGACCCGTCTGTCCACCGCATCTACACACTGTACCACACACACCTACACATTGTACCACACACACACCTACACATTGTACCACACACACACACACACACACACACACACACACACACACACACACACACACACACACACACACACACACACACACACACACACACACACACACACACACACACACACAGCTCCTAAAGCATAATCAGGCTACAGCCGTTGTGTATTTTATTATGTGAAGCACTAAATGGTTTTAGAAAAATATCGACCCTTTGTTTGTAGATATCTACTAAACTAAAGCAAATAAAGAGAGTAGGATTGGAGTAGGATGGGATGGGCTGGGATGAGGATCAGCACCTCCAAATCTGAGGCCATGGTTCTCAGCAGGAAACCGATGGACTGTCCACTTCAAGTGGACAGTCCATCGGTTTCAAGTAGGGAATGAGTCCTTACCCCAAGTGAAGGAGTTCAAGTATCTCGGGGTCTTGTTCTCGAGTGAGGGAACAATGGAGCGTGAGATGGGCCGGAGAATCGGAGCAGCGGGAGCGGTACTGCAGTCGCTTTACCGCACCGTTGTGACGAAAAGGGAGCTGAGCCAGAAGGCAAAGCTCTCTGTCTACCGGGCCATTTTCGTTCCTACCCTCACCTATGGTCATGAAGGATGGGTCATGACCGAAAGAACGAGATCGCGGATACAAGCGGCCGAGATGGGTTTTCTCCGCAGGGTGGCTGGTGTCTCCCTTAGGGATAAGGTGAGAAGTTCGGTAATCAGGGAGGGACTCGGAGTTGAGCCGCTCCTCCTTCGCGTCGAAAGGAGCCAGTTGAGGTGGTTCGGGCACCTAGTTAGGATGCCACCTGGGCGCCTCCCTAGGGAGGTGTTCCAGGCACGTCCAGCTGGGAAGAGACCAAGGGGTAGACCTAGGACCAGGTGGAGGGATTATATCTCTTCGCTGGCCTGGGAGCGCCTTGGGATCCCCCAGTCAGAGCTGGTTGATGTCGCCAAGGAAAAGAAAGTTTGGGGCTCTCTGCTGGAACTGCTACCCCCGCGACCCGACCACGGATAAGCGGGAGAAGATGGATGGATGGATGGAGTCATTTTCAAGATTGAGTTACAATGATAAACTGGAGTGGCATAGGATCAGCTGCATGACCCGCCATCAAGTGCTTCATCCAAAAGGACAGGAGGATGGACTTTGTGTTTAAGTGATTTGATCATCAAAGGTAGGCCTAAGTCATTTTCAATGTGGGCCGCCGTGCCGACTTAATTCATTTGTAATTGTTACTTGGCTGTGGGTGCCCTGTCATGAAATGGTGTTATTTTGTGTGGTAGAGGGTCGCTGTCATTGATCCGTTTTGCACCCCGGGCCGCTGTTTTGATATTCCGCTGAAGTAGGCCTATACGCTGTGACGTAATATCTCTTCTTTTTTTTTAGGGAAGGGGGGTCAGAGGGCCTAGGTATAAAAGTCACTGCTCGCCACTGATATATATATATATATATATTATATATATAAATTAATTCTAGGAGTGCAATACTTTTACAAACACTATAGTAATAATATGCATTCATTATGACAACATCATACTATTACTATAGGAGTGGTCTATAGTGTGTTCAAAAAACAACTACAGAAACACTATATATTATACTATAGTTATACTATTTAAAATAATATAGGAATACTACAAAGATCTAGATACATAGTATTACTATTGAAATGTTATAGGGCTACTATAGCTAATAAAATGGCACTACATACAAAACTATAGTAATACAATAGCTGGTGAAAAATACAAACTTACTAAAGGACACGATACAACTCTTATAGTAGGCCTATACTAGTAATACTATAATTAATTTATAGTTCATTTCGTAAGGGAGGTGCATACAGCAGACAGCAGTTTTCGACAGATACAGCCCACTCAAAAATATATTATTTTATATAAAATTCATTCATATAAAATTCGCCCCCACCGCGGAGAATAAACAGAAGGGCAACCATGACAACCATGCTTCTTCGCTGCTTTTGTGGAGGAAGTTACAGCGCCACGTACAGGCTCCTGCATATGTACTGCAGCTTCTCCAGCGGTTGGAGATAAACGGAGCTGTCTCGTGTGGACAGACACTATCCGGATTGTTATGGAAATAATTATCATAAGACGCCAATTTGTAACATACAGGACAAACCTTGATGTCTGTTTACCTTCTTTAAGGACACAGGCGGCTTAGCCAATAATGTTATTGTTCCCATTCTGTGACCGGTCAATACTGGGATACAGATGGTCTGTGTTGTGGGTGCACTGGGACATTTCCTTCTCTGTATTTGTGGACTCCAAGGTAAAATCTTCGAGGTCATAAGTGTCCGACGCAAGTAGCTCTGTGTTCCCACACTGTTTAGGCTATCTTCTCAAATATGTTGTTTACTCTCTGCGAAACCAGTTAAATGGGCTGGCAAGAGAGAGGCTCTCCAGAATTGACGTGGCAACTCTACCGTGAAGTCAGAACCTCTGACTCTTGGATTTGTGATGTGAATACTCTGGTACCAACTCCAAATAAATCACAGTGGTTTGACATCAAAGCTCCGACTCTTCCCGTGTCTCCTTCCTGAGTCGGTGACTCCACTGCATGCTACACAGAAGTTTCCTCTACACGGATGACTATTGCGTGTGGACGGAAGCTTTTTTGCGATTGCGTTTGCGTTAATCCTATGCGTTTAGCCGTTTTCGTCCTCGTGTGGCCAGGGCATCAGTCCCAGCCCCAGAGCAGGGACTTTCGCGGGAGAAAAAGGTTCCTATGTCTGATTGGCTGGGCGGATTGCAAACCACGCCCTGTAAAACTCCCAAAAAGTTTTGTGAAGCCGCCATTTTATTATCCTCGCATTAGCATTATTAGCATTAGCATTAGCCCAGCGCAAAAACGCAGAGAGACTAACTTATGGCAACACAAAATAAAACATGGGAGCGGTGGAGATGAGGAGGTGTCGGCGTTCTGGCGATTTACTCGGAAGGCTTCAGTAGAAGCTGCTGGGAGTCCGGGGACTTCCGGCCGGGGACTTTGGGCGGCAGTATACGCCGTGAAGTGGTTTGCGGCCTGCCAGTAAACCCAAAGCAGAAGAAGAAGAAGAAGTGACGTCAGCGGCTTCATTTGCGTAATCTTCCCTCAGGGACTTATTCCGGTGTGAACGCGATCTGTACTTAGTTCATGAGAACTAAAGAGTTCTCATGAACTAAGTTCTCATGAACTAAGTTCTCATGAACCTTTGTGGGAAAAGTACTGCGGTGTGAATGCGCCTTATGGAGATTTCTGGTTGTGAACCCACTCCATACAGTCTTGATCTGACATAAGAATGGAGGAAAATTCCAATATCCGTTCAGCTTCAAACAACCAGAACAAATGACAGGCACATTAAGCCGTCAGGTCCTCTTCTCAGGTGCCCACACAGCCTCGCTCACAACTTCACATCCGGCACTTTAGGAGAAATTAGTGGGCTTTATGCTAATCTTCTCCCACATATAGCCTACAAACCATGCAGCTTGACGGTTATGTACATGTGAATCATATGGTCAGAGAGGTTAGACATAATCATCATTTAGATTCCTACTAGTTAGACGATTTAAAGAGACATTATTTAATGCCAGGGATTTGCATAAAGCAGTATTTAATGGTTGTTCGCTAGGGTGTTATACATTGTAAACAACTGGTCAGCACGTGCCTTCCGATAAAAGGAGCTACAGTTCCGCTCTAGTCTCAAAATGCCATGTGCAGCAAGGTGCAAATAGAAAAACAGAATTATTTATATTCTGCAGGGTTTCAGATTAATGGAATCGTGTAGTGGCTGCCCTGGAGGGGAACAATGTTGTAATGAAGAATTAATTTGCGTGGATAAATGCCGTGGTGATTGTACGACTTATTTTGCTACACATTAGATTCAAAATGGAATAGCCATTTACTTTACAAAGTGTAGCTGATCAACCCTGGATGAGACCAGACTAATAAGTAAATGGCAAAACTCGCTAGCAGGCTTTACAGCTGTTTAATAAACTCAGTCTCATTTGGAGGTTTTAATGCTTCCTGTGTGGGCGTGTGCAGGGAACACACAGGATACAGACTTTTGGGGGTTAAACAATCCCAGTTCATGTCACATCCATCCTTTTACCATGTTATAGGAGAGAAACACATTTATGAAGAATTTCTGAACAAATACACCTTTCGGGAGTTTCTTCCATAAACCCTGTATCTTTGTATTGTGAAGAAACCATCGTTTCTACCCTACATGAACACTGGGAATGGTTTATATTTCAACTCCATGTTCTGTAGCAGTGATTCAACTGCTGCTTCTTCTACAGTTTTGCATTTGTAATCGTGATGATAAAGCACCATACTGTTTGTATGCTCAATCCCTCTTGGTGGGAAACATCTGCTATCGGCTGAACTTTTTGTCTGTGTGTGGTAGTGTACCTACGCTTGTTGTAGTGTAGTTTGTTCTGGCATTTGCAGGAAAATAAACATAGCAATCTTCAATAATATCTGCTTATGAATGTAGGACCAGATTATTGCATCAGGAGCATGCTAGTTTTTGTTTTTTATCTATTTTTGTAGTCTTTGTATCATTGACCAATCACAATTAACCACGCTTTGATCGTTTGATGTTAAACATAGCTAGGAGAGCAAAGTGGGCTAAACTGAAAATGCTATCGGCCATCATTATTCAGACATTAATATATCTTTGATTAGCTTTACATTTACTGGCTAATAGATGAATACCTTTGTAGATGTCATGTTCTACCAAAAGATGCAGGTTTTACTCATAGACTGTATATATAAAGGTTTTACAGTAATGTGACAAATGTCCCAAGTAATACATGTACAGACAATCCAACAGTCCATTTGTAACATTAACCTACCAATTCCTACATTTCAGTGATGCCACTATAGTAAAACAGCTTAGTCTGTCTGTGACCTTTAGATTTCTCAAATGTTGTTCTTCACCAGACTGCCATGAATAAAAAGTCTCACTGTTCAGTGAATTGCAGAGTGTGCTTGTTACAATACATTGTACATTAGGTGTTAACCAGTCCAGATTTGTGTTAGAAGAGCAATGCACAAGCCTTACAGATATCATCCATCCGCTGGTGACGGGGGGGGAGGCGGAGGTATAGACAAATGCTGCAGAGGTTTGCACGAATCAATTTCTCAGGCTTTTTCCACATTTCACTGGAGGAGACATGGGTGGAGTCCATATTGATGTGTTCAGTTTGAGACTGGTTGCTCTCAACTTGTCAAATCTGTTGCAGCAATGGCTTTGGGGAACGTTTGTTTTTATATGAAAGATCATGAATAATTTTGCATTTATATCCATTGTGCTATGTTATGTGCAACGAACTAAATAGAAAATATAAGAGCTCAGAGTGTGTGTTCCTTTGTGTTGTGGCTGTGTTAACATGGAAGTATTTGTTAATGTGTGTTTGTGTATTTGGAGATTTGGATTGATTAAGCAACACAATGTGAACGCATCAATAGGGAATGTTATCACAAGCCCTGAGAGCTAAAGAAGCCTCCCCTGACAGAAAACCCAACATCCCTCCAACTTTCCCTCACTAGCTTGCCTGATAGGTATCAAAATGGGCAGAAGTAATGGGAGACAGCACAGGCGGAGACACTGCCAACAGCCAGAGGGTCCGGGGTGCAGCGAGCGGTGCCCATGCGACAGATGGACGTTGTCTCTGGACAGATTAATGTGCTCGCTGGCCTGGGCTTCAGTGGCTGCAGCAATGAAGGAGTTCACAAAAGAGTTCTGGATATGTGTTCCTTCTCCAAAACCGGTGTTCCACTTGTTTGGGCCCCTCATTTCACCACAGTTTGTATAACTAGATAATGTAGCCAAGCAAATGTAAAGTGGAAGTCCACCTCATCACATCCTACCAGAAATATATAAATAACCTAAGGCACTGCATGTGAAGGTGGAGGAAGTATTCAGCTATTTTACTTAATTAAAAGTAGCAGTACTACAGTCTAACAATACTCTGTTACAAGTAAAAGTATTGCATTCAAAATCTCACTCATGTAAAAGTATAAGCATCAAATTATACTTAAAGTGGCAAAAGTACAAGTACTCATGATGTATTATGGCCCATTTAAGAACACGTTTTATTTAAATATTGTGTTTAATTATTGAAGCATTGGTTTAGCTATAAAATGTTTCAAGTCAAACCTTCTGTATTCATAAAGTCACCATGAATTGTAATGGAGTATTGCGACAGAAAAACAGTTGAATTCAAGGTCAAACTTATTTATAGAACCTTTCAACAAAATCACTAAAAGCTTTACAAAGCAACAAATGACATAAACAACTGCTTAAATTATGCATGTGGTTTTAACAAATCAAATGTGTCCTCAGTGCTTTGCCCGTGTGGCGCACACCAGCACTTTTTTCATGTCCCTACTTATTTTCTTCTGGTTTACATGCCACACTGCTCTCATATTTGCTCAGCAAGAAGAGCCCGGGGAGGCCCTCTATTAAGCCCCGTATATAAAACAGGAAAAATCAATATGCATTCTTCTACCAGCGGCGCTCCTCGATCACAGCATGGTGACACGGGGAGAGCGGGAGAGCCAACCAGGACGCCCGGACTAATAGGCGTCAAAGCCAAGTGACAATGAGGCTTATCTGTGGTGAGCAATATTTCCTGTGCATCCCCAAAGATCTGGCAGGACAGTTTGTGTTATCCCTCCCTCCAGATAAACCTCATCTCCCACACACGGAGCCTATTCTGTATGTCACATCCAGCTATAAGCGCTGTCCCTTAATAGCAACCATGACAGCCAACCTCCCGACTGGGAAAACAACAGTAGTTTTTGTTTCATAGCCCACCTAATACTCAGATGACACACATTCCCTGTCGCTGCTCAAACTTGTTCATACGTTTTATTTCGTCTTTAAAGATCCCTTCTTGCCCCTCTGAGATTAGTGGTGGGTAAAGATGAAAAATTGCGTTTTCTGCACAGTGACATCTAATCTGTTTGGCTAGCTTTAATTTCCCTCGACGATGGAAACGCTGGTGGGCCACAAGCTCACAACAGACATACTTTTGTCAAAAGGACATGGTAGACACCATAGGAGAACCTTTTCTTACCTCTGATGCTATGTTCTTAGCCTAGAGTCTGTGAACATTCATTGATTATTTTTTAAATAAATGCTTTTGGATCCCTATTTTCAAACTATGTAGAGTTTCCATAATGTAAAATGTCAATACAGCAATCCCAATTCAGTATCAGGTTAGAAAGTGGCTGACTGGGTATGTCTTGCTAAAATGGAGTAAACAGACAGCCTATAACAGATAGTCCCCCATGAAACTGTTGCATAAATCAGGATGAGGAATATTTATTTTAACTAAAACATTACTTTCCGGGCTTCTGCAAAATATTAGTGCAGCAATGAAAACACTTTAGCTGTGGGGTTGCTATTTGTCTACACAAAATTGAGGCTATTTTTCATCTTGAGAGGTGTAATGTGGCCATGTTACTGGCATAATGTGCAAGTACGATGAGTAACACAGGAGTTTCTTATGGGCCTCAACATTTCGTGTGAAAAGGCTGTCATTTAGGTACACATTAAATTACTGTGTTTGACATTTTGATGTGGAAGTTGAGTCCCCATTTGCCCCCCCAAGAGTCATCTTTCAATTTCATGAAATCAGAATTACGTTGTCAAATCGCCGTCGTGTCTCCAGATCCATCGCTCTCCGTTTCATGTGGCAAGAGCCCACTGCACCTCTGTGGGGAAGATTGAGTAATACATAGGAGGAAAGAGGGCTGGAGCGAGGCATGGAGAGGGGGGCTAGTGGAGGGGTAGTTGAGTGAATCTGATCTTAATTTTCTACCACTTTGATATGTGTCACGGCTATGATTACATAGCAATGATGACCTGCAGAGTTCACCGCCGGGCGGCTGCGATATGTGCCTGATAAATATACTCGGGGGCTTCGAGGCACGCACGCAACAAGCTGCGTTAAAGGCCAGCGTCACATCAAGTGGTCACAATTCATTATGGGCTCAGCGTGTCACGGCTAATGACAAGACAGGGCAGAGCACAGAATACAGTGCAAATTCCCTTTAAATACACATCCTATCGCTATCAAAGCTCACCCGCCGGAAACATATTGTGTCCAGCTGGGAAACAGGCAGTTCAATTTAACATGGAAACGTAATAGCTGTGATATATTTTGATGGGCTGGTATTTGATTTTAGTGGAACATGAGCGCTGTGAAAAACCACTGCTGACGAACAAAAGTCTAACTGCTGTACGTTTTGACTTCAAAGAGAATATTCAGTTCCCTATGCATTATTTTCACTACCATGACAAGCTGTCTCAAAAATCACTTTAATATTAAATACCCTCTAAGACTTTTGAATAATAAATTAAGATTGGCTGTATGCGTTTCATCATGAAAACATGGTTCTTTTATCATACACTGAACACAAATATAAATGCAACACTTTTGGTTTTGCTCCCATTTTTCATGAGATGAACTCAAAGATCTAAAACATTTTCTATATACACAAAATAACCATTTCTCTCAAATATTGTTCACAAATCTGAAAAAATCTGTGATAGTGAGCACTTCTCCTTTGCCGAGATAATCCATCCCACCTCACAGGTGTGGCATATCAAGATGCTGATTAGACAGCATGATTATTGCACAGGTGTGCCTTAGGCTGGCCACAATAAAAGGCCACTCTGAAACGTGCAGTTTTGCTTTATTGGGGGGGTCTGGTGTGACCACCATTTGCCTCACGCAGTGCAACACATCTCCTTCGCATAGAGTTGATCAAAAGTGTTGCATTTATATTTTTGTTCAGTGTAGAAACCATGGGTTAAAATTAATTGTGTCTTAAATCAATGTGGCTTTCTTACGTATGATTTCCTCATGTGCCCTTTTATTTTAACTTATGTCTTTGACCTTCACAGAGGAACATTATGTATGTCTGGAGTTTGACACTAGAAGGCTGTTTTCCCATTCAGCTGCTGGGGGGTACGTTTAAAGTGGACCCTCTAGTATCTACACAGAGAATAGAGTGTTCAATTAACCACTAAGATATACAGTATGTATGAAGAGTATTTGTATATTCTAACAATTTTAATGATGCGGACAGAGTTGGATGACTTTAAGGAGTCCTTACTATAATTTTACTTTATTTGTTTAAAAAGGAAGTAGAAAGTGGTTTGATGGAGTGCCTGAACAAATGTATCAAGTAGATATAAATAAAAACACATAGCATCGTTTTTCCGAATTGATCAAGACAAAAAATTGTATGATATATGCTGCTTTTTATATCTTTCAATATGTTTGGCTTTGGACGTTTGGTCAGACCATAGAAAAGGTTGGAAAATGTGAGGTACAGCTCTGGGAAATAATGATTTTCATTATTTGATGTTTTTTGTATGGACTCTTTTGTTGCAGTCCTATACTTTGTTCTCAATTTTGAATCCACAAATAGACTCAAACCCTGAGTGACCGCTTCAAAAAGCCTAATAGACTTGAATCTTAAAAAATACATTTGGGTCCGAATAGAACTCGATCATTGACTCTGAATTTCTGAAAGTCCTCAAGAAAAAAAGTCTTCAAGATGTCAATGAAGGAAAGAGAGTTGTATAATCGGATTTGATAAGACAACTCCTCACTATCTCCGGCCGTCTGTCAGCCGGGTGGAGACTGATGGCAGGTCTCGGATGTGGTGCAGGGCATTAACCATGTCATGCATTTGCACAGAACGCTCTTCCATCACCTCCCCGAGCACTTAGCCTGGGCGGCAGGGGGAGACCCGACTCATCCCACCCCTGACAGCTGAGACCATTAGGGTGATGCACGGCGACTCATCCCTCATCCAACAGGAGAAGGGGTGATGGATCCACTCCAGCCCCAGGTTCCAAACGGGCCTCCCTCGGTTGTAGGTAGGGGAATATGCGTGGGTGGAGTTGCGGATGCTTGATGGAGGGTTATGAGATTGAGTTGGATGTAAAGGGTGCAGATACTTCCATTCTGACCGCGGGGGTCACAGGTTCAGATCCTGGCTAAAGGATGGATACAATTTCATATTTATGAGCTGTGGTGCTGAGATATCTTTATTTTTAGGGCAACGTTAGTAATAGATGTTGCAATAAAAGCACTAATCATTGTAGATAAATGATTATTTTTTTAAAGGTCACCTATTATGCAAAATCCACTTGTTCATGTATTTTCTACATCAACATGTGTTGATTTCAGGAAAAAATATTCTCTCACTGTTTGTCCTGATCCATTTATATAAAAACCTGTTGAGTGACTCCTTATTTTCATCTGAAGTAACAGACAGAATCAGCACTTTGGAAACAGGGCTGAAACAGAGGGGATTATGGGATGCCGCAATGATCTGTTTGGTGTTTGGAGCCAAACACTCCAGAGACACGTTTTGTATATATCTGAGACTTGTAATATATTGATGAAAAACAGTATAATGGGGGACCTTTAAATGTTATAAGCATGAGGAATTTAGTTACGCAAGAGGTATAAAGTCATTTTAAAGCAGACGCAACTCGAATAAAATACATTTTAATTGCCCTAAACGCTTTGGAATCCTCTGCATTGCACTCACTACCTCCATTGGACTTCCCAACTTGTAATACAATGGTGAACAATCTGATTTGTAGACCATTAATAATTGAGATGAGAATGAAAATATAATAAATTACAAACTGTTAAACAACCTTGTTAACAGCAAAAGAAGCCCCTTTCAGCACAATTCCCCTCTTGTAATGAAATGTAAAATCTTGCTTACTGTACATACACGCCGGCCAACCCATATCCTCATAAATAAACACACACACACACTGGAAGCAGTATAATGAATAATCACAAAGTCATAATTACCTCCTAACAACCTTTTTCTCACTACAGTGCATCTTTGTGATTGAAGTCCACCCACATTGAGTTAATTGCGTTTATTCCCCGATGCCACAAATATGCAATTAAAATGCAGGCATTACACAGCCCTGCAAAACCATCAATACAGCAAAGTTAAAAATAGGGTTCGCCTCCCGAGTGCAACCTAAAATGTAGTTCTGAAGAAGTGAGGGCAGTGAAAGATGAGGCGCTATGTTAGCACTTCTTTTGTATTGTTATTATGCATTAATGTCACTGTCAATGGAATTCATAGGAAATATATTTAATTAATTTCTTATCATTCTGACTCACAACCTGTTAACAAAACATTACATGTTCATTTTAGTCGATAGAAATACATCGATGTGTCCACAAAATACTAAAGAGTGACTGAGGAATTCAAGCAGAGTTCAAAAGCATGTGGACTGGTGGAATTTCATCAGATAATTATATTTGATCAACCATCCAATATGTGCTCATACACTTGTTTTGCCTTTATTTACCAAAAGTGTTGTCTTTAATGTAGGTGGGTTTCGACACATTAAATGTAGGAAGCCGAAGGCCTCATCCATTCTTCAGTCTGTGCAACTGTTTAACAAGAATTTGGGCATTCAGGAATCCAACTGGAATGCAATTACAGCAGAAAACACACATAGGTAAAGACCTTATTATTATTATTACTATTAGAATGTGTTGCATAGGCGGCGCGTGAGGCTCAGGTTTGGGAAGGCTAAATAACTTTTTTTACCTGATGCTGCCCGCCTCCGGCGTCTATAGAAAAGAGATCAACTCAGTGAAAGCACCGCCTGCTGACCAATCAGAGCTCAGTGTGCGGAGTTTAAATCTATCAAGTCATATTACAGGATAAAGGAAATACAGTTTAAACTGCCGTATGCAGAGAAGACGCCGACGTGTCGCACTTATCATTCATATCACACTGATATCACATCATCAATCAGTACATCAATATAATATCATAATATATCATATGTCCTTATCTGAGTCAGCTTCTCGAGCCATATCTGGCCGTGCAACACTTACATTGTCACATACTGTATGCAGAAGTATTATTTTAAGCAACACATTAAGTTGACGAAACACTCGACTCAAATGTAATTAAAATCAGATCCACTCGTGTCTTAGATGGGGCAGTATCATAAAACTGTTGCACGCTTTCAAACACTCGGTAGTTATGTTTTAACCAGTTGTTCTATGTTCACCTTGCAGGTGCAACTATGTGCTGTATCCTGGATTATATGTTTAAGTCATGGATGTTTAAAGTTCATATTTGTCTAATATTAGTTTACTTTTCATGAATGAAGTATGACACTGCGCTGTCAGTACACTTGTCCCTGTTTGTGATTGGTCAAATGTAGCTAACCCCGCCCCTTTCACATGGCTTGATTTACCGAGTTGATAACCAGCGTCGTAGGACCGCTTAGTGAGATCTCGTTTGTTAGGGTTAGTTAAGATAACTCAAACATATCCAGGGTCTGTTGAACTGGCTTCGTAGTACAGGGCACAGGTGGCTGCATAGCAGCGCTAATGTCAAAGACACAAACATTATACATTATATTTTTATTTTACCAGGATGCAGTGACACAAATATTTGGGAAGGCTTAGCCTTCCCTAGACTACAGTACCCGCCGCCCCTGATGTGCTGTGTAAATGAAATGAAATGAAATCAAGTTTTATTTATATTGCACATTTATAAACGATTTTTTGTCGAGCCAAAGTGCACCCTCTATCCTTAGACCCTCACATCGTACAAGGAAAAACTTCCAGAGAAAACCCACAGTTTAATGGGAGAGCAACAGAGGAGGGATCCCTCTCCCAGGACGGACAGACGTGCAATAGATGCCGTGTGTAAATCGAAGAGATAATACATTTTACAGCATATAGACCGAATGTTAGGAAATGCATGTGTCTGTAATAAGAAGATGAATCCACGAGGATGTCAGCTACAATACTGTGGAAGCCATCAGGGAAGCAGCATGGCGAGACCCAAGGCAGGACCGCAGAGACAGGTTCGGCCACGACCCGAAGTCCACGACTTAATCCAGAACTCAGGATAGAGGATCCAAGACACAGGACTACAGCAAGAGGATCTGCCTCGACTCCGGTTCCCGGCGTAGATATAGATACAAAACAAGAAAAAAGATTTGGCTGGGTTAATCGGAACAAGAGAATACACAGACACAGACAGAGAGGGACATTTTGAATTTATGATCACACCAAACAACTGAGAGGTTGCTAGCAAAAGAAAATAGAAAATATTCTTCGTTGACTAATCCGTGAAATCCAGCTTGATACAGAAGATACAAGACTGTATAAGAACAATCATCAAATATTTGAGAAAGATTGGGAAAACACATTATGTGGCATATTTTTTAAATCACGACTATTATATGATGTCTGCATCTAAAACATTGCCTTATGGGAAACCATTATCTATGTAATTTACATAATCGCAAGGATACATTCCTATGGGAGAGAGAAAGATTGAGGCCTAAGCACTGTCATGATCACTTCTAATGAAACACACTGAGTATTCCCACTGATCAGGGTGTGTGTGTGTGTGTGTGTGTGTGTGTGTGTGTGTGTGTGTGTGTGTGTGTGTGTGTGTTTGCTGGAGGCTGACATTTACAGGATTGTGTGTTCATTGGTACAGTATGTCTCAATGTGCTGCATGTGGGAGACTACAGTAGACGATGGGAGCGCGGAGGCAGAAAGTCTTAATAATGCAGCTCGTCGAGCAGGTTGGCCCCTTCTCCATTTGCTCAGGCAGGTTTGGAGAACTGCTGATGATGCAATGTGCTGACCCAAATACACTACCTGCTCCCAGCAGACTGCGCCAGCTGCGGCAATCTCTGTCTCTCTCGCTTTCCCCCTCCGTCTCCTTCATAAACCCCAACCCTTCTTTTCATTTCATCCTCTGATCGCTGAAAGGGCTCAATTGCATAAGTTCCTTCTTTGTTGTACTGCGTGTGTCTCTGCTAAACAGCACTTCTCTTTGTGCAACACGAGGCAAAGCCTATTGAGTGAGTGATATGCCATTGGGTTACGCGAGATGGTCATGCGTAGTAGTGCAACGGGCCAGAGACATCACGGCTGGAAACGTATCACCGACAAAATAAGAGCAGCCTTCAGATCTACCGTGCTTTCACAACGGTTAACTACAGACGTACCAGATGACCAATGTCCCACTTGTTGCTCTCACTATACAGGCAGATCAAACAAAAACAGACACTACAAAACACTCAGGTCTTTTATGTCACCACCGGGCTGTATGGAGTGGAAGCTGTATTCACATGTACACAGACATCACAATAGCTGCAGGGTCACAATACATAGAAGCCATTGTTCCAGGGGGTGGGGGTAATTATAACAGAGCACACCAGAATGTCCTTTTTTTAAATATGATTTCCAGACTGAAAGGTATACATGTTTGCACACTGTTAGGGATTTGGAGGGATAACTGGTCCGCTTTTCAAATCTCCGCGCGTTCCTATGAAGCTGGTTATAATACAGGAAGGAATCCATAGCTACAAAGTAACCGTTAACAATAATCTACTTTAATGGCAATATGACAATGCAATACAATCATTACAATACAACATGATATATTACAGTTATATTGCAATGCTTAAGGAGTAATGCCGGCTTACTCCTGCCCTAGTCCGCATACTGCAGAGCTACTTTCACCCGAGGGCAGCATGTGAAGAAGAGGCCGAACGCCAGGGATCCACCGCATATATACCAGAGTAAGAAGGAGGGGTCTGGCGTTAGGTCAGCTGGTCATCTTTTCAGGTCATCTCATTGGGAGACGCAACGCTGGCCAGCAGGAAACCAAACAGGCTCACTTTACAACAAAAGGTCTCAAGGCCTGCATACCTACACCTCCCCCACAGAGCAATAAAACCCTGTTTACTCCAACCAGCCCAGAATGTTTATAGCCATTTGTAGTCCTTACATTTATGAAAGGATAAAACAGAGAAATCAATATAAAACACAAACACAGGTATTGTTTGAACAGTATTCACTTAACTGCTACTGTTGATAACCACCAGAGAAACCCAAGGGACCTCTCTTAACATCACAACCACTGTAGCTAGATCTAAGTTGAATGCAAATCAGGACATGCTCTCACCTTCCCCCATCTTCCTTTGTCCTCAAAAACACATGTCAACAGGCCCCAAATGCAGCTCACAGTTTTACCCAAAATATTCTCATTTTAAGCTTATCCATAGTTTGCTAACATGAATAAATACAAATATAACTCTACAAATCACAGCAGTTTTGAAGTCTAGTCCAAGACATACAAGGCTAGAGAAGTCAAATGTCAAGTAAGTGAACATGAGTCCAATCTTAGAGTCTATTCAAAGTAAGCCTTATGTCTTTTTTAAGTTGTTGAGGTTAAGTCCATATCAAGTGTCAAGACACTCAACATAAGTTAAGAGACATGCCCAAATCTTATTTAGTCGTTTGTCATTTGACACGGCATTTGTGTCCAATTAAATATGGTTGTAAAAATTAAGTTACATGTGAAATCATTCAGGGAGAAAGAAATCGGGACATTTCAACTAAATTCCAATGATCCGAATGGTGTTCTTTCAAATGCATAAGTCTCAAAGCTTTAAACTTTTGTAATAGTTTTTAAGTCAAGGCATGTTGCAAATAATATGTCAGGTCTCTAATAAGTACATTTTCACAACAGTCTTAAGTTATATTTCAGTCGTTCAGAGAGTCATGCCTCAGAACAGGCAACCGCAAATGAAATCCCATTTAGTGTGTCCAACTGAAATCTTTATCTCAACTTTTAAGTTTTTCCAAAAAGCATGTTCTTTGAAGAAATATAGGCTTGATGCTAATGTATTTAATTCCTGTTTATCCAACTAATTCATGTAAAAAACAAGCTCATGATTTCCACTCTTGTTTGCAGTGAAATGGTGAGACTGTAAAACCAAAGAATGTAGTGTTTCAGACAGAAAGCCCACTCCGGCTGTACAGACTTGATGCCAGATTGACTCCATCTGAAGATGAGAATGAAGACAATGGTTAATCTACTGCCTGTTCGGACTCATAATGAACTTGGGTTGCATCACATGCAATATAGAGTATAATGTATCCCTGTCAGAATATCAAAACTATACGGCAGAGATAATTCTGTGTAACCATAGCGGTTCTGAAACTTGAATCCTTTTTGTGGCTGGATCAGTGTGGTTTTTAGCGAGGGGGCTTATGCGTATAATTACATAGACACTTATTTTCTGCATGACAGCCTTGCCTGCCATAATAGCTTCTGTTTTCAGGGGGAACAATAAGAATGAGTATCAGGTAAATTGGAATTGTCTCATCATGTTTTTTCACTAAGCCTGTGTCCGAAATTACTTTTTCTCTTTCCTGGAAAAGATGATTGTATAACCAAAATGGAGAAGGGTAAAAGGGACGCGTTGATACAGTATGGGCTGTAAATCTTCCTGTTAGAAGCTGCTCTAAATTCTCTTTAATTTAATGTCACGGACAACCTGATAAATTCACAATACTTGCCGGGCACCATTAAAAAGTGATTTAGATATCAATTATTTCAACATTGTGCTCTTAATACCACCATTTGCATTTGTAATAAGGCTGGGAATCTCTTGGTAGTTCACTTAATTTTCATTTCCATATGTGTTCCTCTTGTATGATAACATCTGTAATCTCTGGTTTGTAAAGTGTTAGTGAATGTAAATGAAAGGGTCACTGACCAAAGAACATCTTCCTTCACTTGGCCCTCATGTTTCCTCTAACTAGAGGGGCAGAGGGCGATATCAACAGATTCATTAAGAGGTCGTGGTTTGCACTTATTATTCCATTATCGACCTTGATCTGAAATTTGCATCATGCTTTATTCTTTATTCAGTGGTAATCGATGTGTGCAAGGCTGTTGAGTTGTAAAACCTGTGATTGACATTGATAAATGGTTGTGCCAGTGCGATACAGAACAAAAAAACTGAGCAGGGGAGACAAGTTCTGTGGAGGTGCATAGGGACGCATTAGGGAAATAGATCTAAAATCATTAAACTCCAGAAGGAAATGTTGAGATGGTCGACATTTTATTGGAAAAAGGAAAGAAGACAACTGATAATCCAAGTCTGTGGAGAAAGAAGCAAAGCCTGGCGCTCAGGTTGATGTGCAGACACCCGATCAGACAGCCCTTCATCCTTTAACCCCCAGCCAAAAGTAGAGAAGCGAGATGAGAGGAGAAAGGTTGAGGGGAGGAATGAGCTTTAGAAGTGCTGAAGCTGGATTTTTTTTTCTTTGAGAAAGAGAGAAATAGAAAATGAAGGAAAGGGAGGGGTTCTAGAGAGAAAGAAAGAAAGCAAGTGCTAATCTTCTAGAACAGGGCAGTCAGATCATTGCAGGTGGAACCAGGAGCTAAAACAATGTGTGTTTTCCTCGTCGCTTTCCAGACTGAAAGACAAAGCTTAAAAGATTCAGGCTTAAGGATTCTCAACACAATACCCTGTGCCAAGCAGCGATTTCATTCCCCTCATTCAGCTGCAAAGAGTGACTTAGATTGAATTCATAGAGGAATATGAAGGTCAGGTGCAGTAATATGTACACTCTCAATCTCCATGCCCATTAGTGCTTACTTATAAAGCCATTAAGCCCATTATCATAATTACCTTTGCTTACTCGCAGAAACCACTGAGTAAAATCTGCACACAAGTCCCCGAGAATTCTCTCTGGTAGAGTGTTTTTCTCTTGCCCGGCCACCATCCGTCCTCTTCCGCTCTTCCACCTGACTGCCCTCACTTTCTTTCTGTTTTAAAAATACAACCCCGGAGCCACCTCGTGCGTACGTTTGCTTGCCACGAAAAGGTGTGCTATTAATATGCAAGTGCATGTCATGAATTAGTAACGCAGCAACCCTTTGCCAGTGCGGTGTATGTCAACTTCGGTAAGGACGTAGCAGGACGTTTGGTGTGTTGTACCCACGTACCAACCTGCCGACCGTTGAACAAGCAGGGCTGTTGTTCCCCTTAAGGGGGAAATAAGTTCCCGTTCCACACGAGCAACTCAGCTCCCGAAGGAACGCAACTACCTGCAAGGGAGAACTCTCAAATAGAACTTTTTAAAGATCTCACTGTCGTCCGGACAAGTGTGGACTGCGTCGTTTGTGCTTTTCACACGGTGAGAAAGAATCTTCCTCTAAAAATCCAATCCCTCTTGGACATCATTATTGAATGGCTCTCTTGTGACAGTTTTCTTGGCCACAGTGGACATGAAGCGGCACTATTTTTCATCCCCTTGAGTGAGTATTCCTGTTCCCAGCAGCTAAATTCAACATGCGCCGTGTTACTCAGGGTCAAAGGTCGATAACGGCCAACAATCCAATTTCACAGCGCCTGCCTCTGACAGACACCGTGTGATCTTGCGTGGGACCCCGCCCGATCCCCTTCTCTGCATATCCTCAAGAACACTCTGAACTTAATCAAACTTTAATTAGCCCTCTGCTTTAGTGATAATTGGCAGTCGAGGCAGGGCCAGAACTTTGCTCCCGTAGGAAGCACTCTCTGAACGTATCCACGGCTAATCACGGATGGAGGGATGCAAAGCTATTGGCCCCAAATCTGTTCCAAAACCGAATGGGACCACCGTGTTGAAGGCATTTACATATTGGTCTAAAAGTCTGGTCTGACCGGTACGATATTGCAAAAACAAAGGGAAAATCCAGTTTTCTCCATTCCTGTCACCTTGCAATAAATTGATTTTATGTGGTGTTTGAGCAGATGATTAACTCATTAGCAGCCATGCCAACTGAAATGGCAAAGACCTAACCCTAATCTTGTCTTGAATGTTAAACCTAACTACCTTCTCTTAGGCGAACACGTTTTAAGAATGTCAGTGTGTTGAAAGCCAATTGGGCAATTCACATGACTTTTCCCTGGGTGTAGGATTACATAAAAAATAATGGAAAAAAGCAAATACAAGACATCCTGCAAAGTTGGTGATTGCCTTATGTACTTGTAGCCTTTGCAGTAAAAAGCTTTGAAGCCATGAGGTAGTTATTTCCCTTCTGTACTCTATACATAAAGGTTCATGGCAAATCAAATTGAGTTTTCTCAATATGAGACAGCAGCAAAGGAATCACATGGAAAAAAATGTACCTGTCGGTGAATATGATACATGGGTATGTTTTAGGAGCCAAAAAGTAATAAAAAACAATTATGGTCTAAGCCTCTTTGACCCGATGGAGAAAATATATGTCAACCCAATCTTGTTGTAGGTGCTATGATCTACCGAATCCAATGCCCTGTGAAATGACATCAATGGAGTTACTCACTCTAGTGCCACATCTTTCTGCTGAGCTTGTGGGGCGCATGTGGATTTAGAGGCCTACAGCACCCCCTATGAAGACTGGAGGTCAATAGCATTTATTTGAAAAGTTTGACGAAAGCAACAGGGCGCATTCCCCCCCCCTTAGGTTACAACGAGTCAATGTTCAGAGTTTAACATTGGAAGTGGTGGGTGGCAGTAGTTTCTTTTCAGAAAGACTCAAACGTAAATAAGAGAGCAAATGTTGCCGTGGAAAAAAACACACCAGAAGAGCAATTTATATCTTCATGAGAAATTAAGTTTTGATTGTCTCTGTTTCTGTTTTCATCATCAAATTGCAGCACCACTCATTACATCCTGGATGTATTTCTACTAGTCAATGTGTTACAATTAG
This sequence comes from Gymnodraco acuticeps, assembly GCF_902827175.1. NCBI lineage: Eukaryota > Metazoa > Chordata > Actinopteri > Perciformes > Bathydraconidae > Gymnodraco > Gymnodraco acuticeps. The sequence goes on from NW_022990484.1 coordinate 1,848,464, forward strand.
TCGCATAAGAGTTTTACAGTATTTATGTTGCATAAGTATACACAGCAGCATTAGTGTGGAAATAACACATTGATGTCCATTATGAGAAATGATATTGAATTGATAATGTGACCAATTAAAACACTTTTTAATTGTATCTAACGTACTGCAGATTACATTTTGAGAAACCTATGAGACTCAATAACGTATTCAATTCTGAGTTAAGTCTTTTTGCATCATCCCAGCTTCCAGTGTTCCGTCTGACTTTTCATACGGGATTATTGTCGTATTTTATCTGAACATGTTCGAGTTCATTTGAGCTCCAACTCTGAGCCTTCACTGTAAAACGTCTTAACATCAATGTAGCGGTATCAAACTCTCCCAGTGTCTTCGGGCTTATCCTCTTTTCTTACATTTATCCATTCTTTAGTTGTCATATCGGGACCGGAAAAGAAAAAAGAGTCACAAATCCATTTTGTCCGCAGCCAGTGTCATTACATGATAATTCAGCTGTCTTACTTGTTACTTTGCAGAAATGAAAGTATGTTTTAAGTGCTCCAATTGGATTCATTCAACTATAATGACCCTTCTTTGACCATGAGGCATTGAAGCTTTTGAGTTTATTCTGTATGTCTACTAATGCGCTAATGGAACAAGAAATACAAAGCTCAGTGGCAAAGAGACAACAGGACAAAGTATAACCTTCAGACGTTGTGTCATTTAACAGAATACCTGCTGATCAAGCAAAGCACATGGACAATGCCAGAAAGAAAAAAAAGACATAGCTTTAGACATCTGTAGCTCTTTGAAAGGCCCTTATTGATTATGAAGTTGCATGTTGACAGACTCTAAGGCTATCAAGTTATATTATAAAGGAGTTAATGTTTGTGTGTGTGCACTTTAAGGTTTGTTCTTGTGTGAATTTGTATATGTTCAACCAACCTGGTTTAATACTCTGGGGATCCCTCCATGCACAGATTTGTGATTGGATTTTGAAGTTCCCTTGTAGATCACTACAAAGTTACCTCCCAAGGACATAGCATTAGTATTCAAGGATACCAGTTTGACACAGACTGGGCAGACATGTTTCCCTGCTGGGCTGGTAAAAGGCAAACGGGAGAAAAAAGGGAAAAGGCTTTGAAGTACTTGAAGAACTTGTCAATAGCCGGTATTGACCCATCGTGCTTTTATTTAATAAGGTTCCCATTCCTAAAGGCTTGATGTTCTGGATCCTCATTGCTATGCTAGCTGTGCTGCAGCATGCTGTCATACTGCTGATGCCACGTATTTCCGCATTGATTACCCCTCTGGGATTAGCTCAAATGCAAATGTGAGTGTGTGTTTATGTGTGCATGCAACTGTGTGTGTACAAAGAGTGCTAGAGAGGAGTGCGTAAAGGAATACCTCAGCCTTGGAAAGACTTATCCACTTGTTTTCACATGCTTTAGTATTATCCAGCTATGCTTTCGAACAGGCTGTCATGCTCACAACACATGCATAAAGTAGTCCATTCATGTCTATTAATATAGCTGCAGATCCCTCCCCCACATACTGTAAGCACCTAAAACAAAACAAATGGATGCTTCCAAACCACGCAGGCCAAATGTATAGGAACATGGCAGCTGTGAGAATCTGGCTTCCTTGAAAAGCCTGGGAAGCATTACAAGGAAAAGAAAAATTGACGGCAAGCAAAGGGAGATTAACATGCAGTCCCCTGTTTTATAATTACGCCGTGGATTAAACTGTGATCAGGCCTGCTGAATTGATCTTCATGAAAGCATCGGCAAGCCGCGGCGTCCTTGTGCATTTACGGAGTGCAGTAACTGTACACTCAAGCATTTTACCTCATTAAACAAATCCAATCTTGATTTTGTGAACGATGCATGTTCACAGATGTGAAGGTCAGTGCAACACGGCAGGCTAATTCAATCTTTCGGCCATGTGTAATCCCGTTTGCCTCCTTTGTGTGCAGGTGATGCTTCTATTGTGTTGTGTGAGAAAATTAGCAATTGTTTGCTGTAAAAGGTACAGTACACTCTCGTGTTAAACCTCAACGGTGCAAATACCATCAGGTAGGAAGAAATCAAAAGCTAATATGACCTTTCCTTCTTGTTCTTAAAAGCTTAGTGAGTCAGTACCATCAGAAGAATGTGTTGAAGTGGGTAAAGTTTGGGACAATTTTAAATATTGCTTCCATATCAATTAATTAATAACAAAAAAACATTTTATCTAAAATGGAGCATTCGCCGACTTCAAATATATGTTGATGCCTCAAACTCTACTGTTAAAAAGTAGTTCAACAGAGTTAATGCCTTTTGCCCCAAAATATCTAAGTACAGTTCCATGTTTACCAAAGGCACAGCTATAAAAGTCTCACAATGAGTACAGATATATAATTCAGCTTACAACACCTGAAGCTTTGGACTCGACATCCGAGTGTGATTTTTCACTGAAACATGCTACAAGCAGAAAAGCATTTTTAGAATTCTAGCGTGTGTGTGCCTTTGTGTGAGACATGTGCTGAAAAAGACCATATGTTGTAAGACAAAGCTGCCAAATTATAATAAATACCAAAATTCAACATTAGAATGGAATTATTTTAAATAAAGTGGCTCAGTGTTTTATCCTTAGTCGTTTATTCCATTGCTTTTAATGCTAAGTAGAAATGCCCAAGTAGAAAAAGTGTGTGTCATGACTGCAGGGGCAAAGGTTTGATTCTGAACTCCAGTCCGGTCAACGTTGTTTATTTTCATGTTCTTCTTCAGCTATTCTTGAGCGAAAGATAAAATATGCAGGTGATTCAAAAAGTGCCTCGAACAGACATGAACAATCTTTAAAAATCTGAGTTAATATGATTCAACAAGTCTTAAAATGATAGCCCTGCTGTTACAATAAAAATGGGCAAAAACCTTGAAATGGATGGATGTGAGCGACTACCCTTCCATGCCACTGCAGGTGATAAATATCTCAGATCAGAACTGAAAGAGAGTGCTGTGTACCACCTAAAGTCTTGTATATCATTAGATATTACTGTATCAATGTGCTTATACAGTGCTGGAATGTATATTACATTTACTCAAGTGGTGTACTAAGTTACTAATATAGATTATAAATACAAAATATAAATCAAACAATAAATGATGAAATATTAGCATAGGTTAATAGTAACATAAACCCCACCTTTAACAAGTAAACATTAAAGTAATTAACACTAATAATATCATACTAATTACAATTCAATCATGTTCTGCACAATTCATCATTTTTGTGATTTAAGTATATTTGAATGCCAAAGATATTGTATTTTTATAATGTAGTATTGATACTTGTATTCAAGTACAATGTTTGACTTCTTCTAACTGCTAATCAAAAAATCAAAATCCAAAATTCGTATGTTTCCATATTTTTAAATATAAATACATATAATATAACCAATAAGGATGAGTAAGGAAGTGACTCATCCCTTTAAGAAGTATTTTAAAAAACGTGACTGCACTGCACAGAACATTCTGATTCACCCTCTGACAACCTCATCTTCCAAGTTCCTCATAGGGGCCAAAAGAAAAAAAAATAGACATACTGTCCACAGACTGCGGCTGTCTTTATCTAGTCTGCTGCCAAATCATGTTTATAAAACTGACATCGCACTGACTGAGAAAGTTTCAGACAGCAGCTTCGCTTCACACATGCACACCAACACAGTTTTCTTGTCTGGAAATAGCAAAGGGGAGGCCTTTGTGTTCCCAGCGGAACCGTAGCGAGCGGAGACGCCATATGGAGGTGGGTGTACTGTACCATGTCTGCTGGGGGAATGTGGTGAAACTACAGAACCAATCCAGGTATGTGGGAGGTCACCAATAAGCGTCAGCCTCCCAAGAGACGGGGCATGATGCGGTTCGCCGTTACTCGCCATCACACCCGGTTTCCGTTCTCACAGATGTCACAGCTGCTTGGCTTGGATGACAGGCGGGGGACATCGATGAAAGAGATGGAGAGTATGTGAGAGGATCGTTTTATGGTCTGCAGATAAAAAACGTGCAAACATCTGTGAGCAATAAAATATGGACAAAGAATCAAGCTACCAATTACTACACAGAAATTAAAGAAGGTTGTATTTGTGCCAGATCCTGCCAGAACATAATTGACACCTTCTGGATTGGAGCACCTACACACCTACATGTATGACCATTTTCTAACAGATTTAAAGGAATCCAGAGATCATTCACTGATGGCAGTGGTGCATGAATCCATATTTGTGTCACGAGTATACCAGTACTCAAGTTGTAAAAAAAAATCGGGGGGATGGTGGATTTTATCACATGGGGACATCATTTGTGCTGATAACCCGCAGAGGGTGGGAGACCAACCAGCATAAAGATAATTATTATACTCCTAAAACAACATGCATGTTATGGATGTTCAGATACTCCTGTCATTGCTCTTGACCAAGGCACCTCAGAATTGGAGTCGGTCCCCGGGCTGCCATGGCACCACTAACATTTAGGGTCAAATGCAGAGGACAATTAGTGCAAAATATTTTTTTCACTTTAATTTAAAGGGGGGGAGGGGATACAAAAATGTGGTTATAATGGAAGTCTATGGTACAAATCTTGTAGGTTAACAGTCCCTCATTTATTATTCAGATGGATCAACTGATTATACTAATAATAAAGTCAAAATAGTTTTTAGAATATTGAATTATAGTGTATTTTTTTCAGAAAAAGCAGTATACGATCAAAACTGGTATATAAAGGGTTACATTGGTATCGTTATTCATTAAATCATTATGTAAATTAAACACTTCATGAAATAATTGAGGAAAAAAATTCGAAAAAAATGGATCCGTCATCATTTTATTGCAGTTCAAATACAAATATTTTGTATGTTACTTTTTTTAACAGGGCATTAAGTGCAAATTGAAATTGTTTACAAAATATGAAATATATATTAAAAGATTATACAGATAATACAAAATAGGACCAATGTCCTTCTCATAGAAGTTTCCAAAGATTTTCATAATCATGCTTTTTGGTCTCAATTTTTCTGGCTCTTGCTTTCGGATTGTTAGCTAAGCAATGGCTTTGAAGCCAAGTCTTGACTTCTTGACAGAAGCTACAGATTCATTAAAGGTCCCATGTCTTGCTTTTCCGGTTATTACCCGTCCCCTTGTGTTATGTAGCTTTTTCTGCATGTAAACGGTCTGCAGAGTCAAAAACCCTCAAAGTACACCCTGTAGCGAGTACAAGACCTGTCTGTGCTGCCCCAGAACGCCTCGTTGGAGATTTCTCTTTTTCTTCCTGGGTACAGTGACGTGCCCATACCCAAATGGACCAATCCGTGGAGCCACACACACACAACACACACACACACACACACACACACACACACACACACACACACACACACACACACACACACACACACACACACACACACACACACACACACACACACACACACACACACACACACACACACACACACACACACACACACACACACACACACACACACACACACACACACACACACACACACACACACACACACACACACACACACACACACACACACACACACACACACACTACACACACACACACACACACACACACACACACACACACACACACACACACACACACACACACACACACACACACACACACACACACACACACACACACACACACACAAAACTGTGACGCACTGGGGGGGGTGCTAGTGGAGCCTCGCAGCGGCGAAACTGTAGGATTTTTAAAAGTTTCTAGGACATTGTTCTTTCCTCTGACTCGCAAGAACAGCATCTTCTGTGTTGTTAGACATTAAGGACCAGATTGATGTATTTATTAATGTCCCAGCTTGAATGCATGTTTCATTTAAATGGTAAAAAAGGGAAATCATCAACATTTCACAAGTGTATTTCTCCTTATAAAATGATGGGGTATTGATAAAACGCCTTACAACCAAAAATACAGCTTCCTCAAAGAATAAATTATGCTGAACCTGCGAAGAAAATGGAACCATGGTCCCAAATCAGAGACCTTCCCTATGTTTATGTTCAGCCCCAAACCTCTCCTTAAAAGCAATTTCCTTCCCTCACCAAAGCTGGGGACAATCTTTTGAAATCCTGCGAGTAAGAGGAAAGGGAAATATTGAACTGACATCTACAGAATTTCAATGTGGTGGAGGAAATATATTATCATACAGTAGGTCCCTGTATGTTTCCCTGTGTATATTAGGCAAGGGAAAGTAGGGGGAGTAGCTGTTATATAAGAGCAACTTTTGAAAAAACAACGTTGAAGTTATGTGTGTGTGTGTGTGTGTATGTGTGTGTGTGTGTATGTGTGTGTGTGTGTGTGTGTGTGTGTGTGTGTGTGTGTGTGCGTGTGTGTGTGTGTGTGTGTGTGTGTGTGTGTGTGTGTGTGTGTGTGTGTGTGTGTGTGTGTGTGTGTGTGTGTGTGTGTGGAGATATACATGCAGTGTGTAGATGTAATGTGTGGGTGAGAGTATATGCAGTTGTAGATACAGCTGAGAGTGTGTGGACATATTTGAGTATGCATATGTGTGTGTGTTTGTGTGAGCATGCTGAGCGAGCCTGATAACCAGAGTGTGCGGTCACCTTGCTTTACGATTAAAGGTTTGCGCTCTTTAGCATGCTTAAAAGGAACCCTGTTTGTCCTCAAAAGGGAAAAAGGAACACAGCGAGAAAAAAGGCATGTTTTATCAGTCACAGCCAGAACTCAATATTTTGCTATTTTTTTCCCAGATTAGGCTTATTCACAAGGTCCTATAGGTGAAATGCCTTCAAAGATAATAAAGAGATTAAGATCACATTCAGAATTCCCTACCAGGGAGAGAGAGGAAAGCTTTTGAAATAAACAAAGCAGTTCACACTTTTTTATATTTCTGTCGCCGAGTGCTTTTAGATTTAGCTTATGCTTAACTTCTTAAATGTTCCCATTGAGATCTCCTGATGCATCCATAAAGACCATTTTTCCATCCTATGTCAGCTATGAACAAAGGATGGAACCCAAACCTTGAAGACTGAATGATTAAAAAGGAAAGTCAATCTATTTGAAAGATATCCATCTTCAGTAAAAAGGTGTCTGACTTGACACGAGCTGGGGGAAATATCATTTGTAAAAATCAAAGTCGATATTACAAATAATGTTTCTGGAACAGGAGCTGAAGCACTTGATTCCATTGGCCATCCAATCAAATTCGTGTACACTCACACTCCCTTTCCAAGCTGTCATGTATTGTCTTGCTGTCAGAGCATTTTTGGAGGGACACTACATGGCCCCAGGTGTCATTTTGGACTCGGAAAGGAAAATGTCACTCTGCCAATGTCCCATGTTCTGCTCGCTCAATGATATCCTAACTAGCAGACAATCACGATTTCTATAAATGGATACAGATTAATTGGCTTCACATTTATTAATCAAATCCCGAACTTCTGAAGCCGTTTTCATGCCAAGCTGTGAGGAAGTACAGGCTCTCACAATGACTAAACTAATCAAGTTTAGTCATCTACTAAAAGCATCCTCATATTCTGTGCCTCCTTAATATAAATGCCTTCCTTTTTCTTCCACGCACCCCTTAAGGTTAAGTGAGGGAGGTGAGTATAGTGTTGTCAGTGAAGGCAGCATGCCCCTCCTGTAGTAGCAAAGGCATTGGAATGACCCTCGCACACCACCACTAATCCGGACTGTCACAAGGGAGGTCCGGCCCCCATCGACAGCCATTGGTGCAGAGCCACGGCCCTGCCATTGATAAAGAGTCACATTTACATAAGTTAACAGGTACACAGTGCTCACGTCCCGCCCACACACAAGGAACACACAAGGAACACACACACACACATTCAAAAAATATTATTTTATTAGCGTGCCGACGATCGTGAATTATCAACGGGGGGGGTGAGGAGGGCAGGGGGAGCCTCGCTGCGGGGAAGCAGTGTGTGGACCTATCAGCGCAACTTACATGATGCCGAATTTAACAAACAAATTTAAATAATTGGTTTAAACGGCATAATAATAAGGCCGATCGTCCGTTCTGTGATTCTCCAGAACACACAGATGGCCAGTCCGCCCCTGTGTAGAATGTTATTTCAATGAGAGATGAGCAGATCCCCACTGGGCTTTCAACTAAAGACACAGCCACGCACAAACTGTGGCATTTGTACAGCTCCTTATGGGTACTGCAATCAGTGAAGTGCTTTCCTCCGTGGTGAAACGATCAGCACAGCACCACGGAGGAAAGCGGCAGAAAGTCGCCTGGAGTTAAAGAGAGCGGGGCTGCATTGCGGGCTTCCTTCTGCAGGTAACGGGGAGACGCGCTCTGGCGGCGGTCTCGTTCAGGATCCGAAAATACAATTGAAATATGTTGCACACTTATTCCACTTATTCCTAGTGTGCCACTGGTTACGGTGGCACGCGTGCCAGGGGTTACGGTGGCACGCGTGCCAGGGGTTGCCGACCCCTGGCGTAGAAGCTCCTTTACAGTTTAAGAAACAATCCGTCAGTATTTTCTTAATTTATCACGCTGGATTTAAAGATTGTGATTCATCGTTTATTATGTGTGCTTATGACCACATAATAACCAAGAAATCATACTTAAAGAGATAAATCAAAATGCAGAAGCAACAATTACAGCCGTCAATTAGTTTCATTTTGAGCACAGTATTATTCTATGGCGTCAATTCATCTCAGAGTCTTGGGAAGACATTAATTAGAAGCCAACAGACATGAGAGAATCCACCTATTATCTCAAATGTTTGATTGCACCAGCTCAACTGAAAATACACCTAGATAGAGAATCACAATTGAATCCTTAAAGACAAAACGTGGCCATGATTTTAAGCGGCAAATGATTTGTGTGTCATGATCATTTCAAGTGTGAATGTGCAGTATCCATCAGGCGTGGTAGAAGGTCAAGGGGTCTGTCATCTCTGCCCAAGTATCATCCGCATAGAACAATTATTTATGTTCCATATTGCCTACCTCAACACCTAAAATTCTGGCATTTGCCCTCCTGCTTCAAGGCATTTTTTATGATCCTATCACACAAGGTTAGGCACTGTCAGATGACGATTTAAGATTGTGAAACAAGAATCCAAACAGATTTCTGTGATTTACGTCGTCGAGACTCCAGGTATTTGTATGTGTACTGCATCTGCACATATGGGGATGTTATATGAGAGCAGTATGGGTGTGGGGAAGGCCAATTATTTAAGCATTTGCTTCTGTTATTCAACTGTCAAATGTGCCACTTTCTCTCTACTGTATGTCATTATCTATCTGAGATAAATACCTCAAAGGAATCTGTTAACGCTCAATATTCATTTCCGTTGTTCAACGCTTTTGACAGTTGTCTCCCTAAAGAATGACACATGTTCAACGTAAGAAAAGGTCTCCGATGACATTACTGTCACCATCACACTTTGGTTGACTGTCTAGTCTCTTTACGTAAGGCTGGAAGAAGAACGCTGTCACTTTAATGAATGGTCCACAAAGATATACATTTGTGTTTTTATTTATCTGCTCATCCGTGATTGAAATGAGAGGATTCTTGTCAGAGCTGGCAGGGCAGAATAAGTTAAATCGTTCTGCTGAAAGATGTTTTGTTGTCCTCCTCACTCATGAGCTAAGAAAATGTTGCGAAGTGCAACACGTCATATTACATTGAGGGTTTCAGTCCTTGTCAAAACATTATGCCAATTTAGACACAGCAGGACTACAAATACATAACTTTAAAAGGTTTTTCAAAATGCCAAAAACAACATGTCAATACTGTTGATAGACCGCCATGGACTGTGTGCGGAGCTTTAAGGGGTGGGGAGGTTCCAGTAGAAGCATCTTGGTTGAGGGTGGAGAGCAGATGGCAGGAGGATTGTGGAAAATCGGCAAATCCTTTGATATGTCTGCAACATCTCATTCACAAGAGCCATCAGCAAATATGTGCAACAGCTGTGTTTTGAGTGTATATTGGAACTGGTGACAAATAGGATCTTAAAGTGAGTAGAGTACCCAAGGTTTGCTGTGCTTAGACCGCAGTAGATTTCTAGAAGAACATCATGTCTACAATATTTGAAACACTGAATAATAATAATTCACCATTTATTTAAATCAGCATTTCTACTTAATTTTAAAACAGTACAAAATGTTGTATTATTGTGTTACTCCCGTATCATCTTCTCCTGTGTGCCCACATGGAAGTAACGGTACTAACGGTTCTGGTTCACCTGTACATTTTGAAAGAAATTCATGTACTGTATGTTGCCTTAATCTAGAGTCCGTGGCACCAAAATACATTTGGAAAAGTTCCCTCACTTAAATGTATAATGTAAAAGCTTCACAAGTAAGTTTTTGAGTCAAAGTCAGGAAACTAGGCTTTCCTTCAGAGTGGGAAAAGTATTATGGCCCAAAGGACTGAGATACTTCTGTTAAATCTGTGGAAAATGTTAAACAAAAATATTAATAGAACATTTCAAAAACTAATAAAAAGTCACCCAAATAGACAGCACTTTTTAACCTATAATTAAATGTTAGATGTTGCCTCCAACTTTAGTGCATTAACTTGACAGAATTGTTTGAACATAAACTCTTCATCTCATGTCTGTCAAGTCCAAATGACTGCTTCCTATGCCTGCTGTCCCGATGTAATGCCTTCCTAACAGAATAAAAACGTGTGATTCAAAACACACTGGGAAATGCAAATGTAAATGTCATGCCCATTTCTCAACGTAATGACCGGTCTGGCAATAAATGGTATGCGGCCCCCCTATCTCCCTTAAGAAGCTCATTCTATAAATCCAAATATATTATAATTAGCCGTCATAAAATATGTGTTTCTCTGTAAACACTGATATAGGCAAGGTAATTCAATTCACCATACATTGGGAATTGACATTGCTGCACATCAGTAGCTAATTTCCTCTGGGAAATTCATCTCTGCTGGGTCTGGGATGAACACTGACCACTGTCTACTGTGTAAATATTGACAGTAAAAGATAAGGTGGCTATAACTAGCTCATACATGCGACAGTTACATTATGTCTGTGGAGAGGCTTACTTTAGCATGCTGGTATTTATAAAATCCATAGTTGGGCTGAAAAGTTAGGGGATAGTTTAAGATTTAGCTAGAGGGGAGACTAGGACAAAGCTAAGAGGGAGTCAAGTGCATGAGGTTAGGAGGTTTTAATGGTTACTTTTTTGATGGAGTCACACAGGCTTTATGCCCACTCAACTAAATGGAATAGTGAGACCTGTGGTAGCTGGCTTCACCTACTTGACATTTCATTTATTTCACCAACTGACAGTGACAAGCAAGATCCAAAAACTTGAGAAACAGTGGCAAGCAATGTCTCTAAAAGCTGCAAAACTGTGGACACACAAATGTGCAGCTCACACTACAGCTGCCTTGGAATGGGAGCAAGCCTTATTTGGCTTTGAAGACTCCCTTGGCATACATTCACTGCTGGGCATTGTCAGTTGACTAATGGTACCAGTAAGGCCTTATCTTTATATCTTTACAGATACGATTCCTCTATTTATGCAGAGATAGGTTCACAGTCCAAAGAATGACCTGAGGGATGGTTGCACAGCGCCCCCGTTTCTGCCATTTTCCTGGACCTTTGAGAAAGACTTTGAAGACATCATCACACAAAGTATCCACAAAGTGTGGGAGCGTGTAGCCGCAGAATGGCCAGAGCTAATGCAGGCCAAGGCCACCACCCAAGGCTTCAATCATTGAACTCTAATAGGACCAAAGATTGTGTGGATGAAACATTCTCCTTCTTCAAAGTCTCTGCTTCTGTCCTGATCCAAACGTTTAACCCTGCACTTTCATCATATGTCTGGTGCTTTAACAGTGACTCTGCATGTGTTGCCATGCCATCAAATGTTGAGAGGGCAGTTAGGGACAATGATGTAGATGAGGGTGGATGAAGTCCAGCTTTACAACACGGAGAGTTATTTTGCAAACATTGCTCTTTTCTGCGTCACCAGAGATCAAATTAGTGTTCGTGTATTTGCCCAATACTTGCCATGGAACAAAGACTGAGGGGTTGAGACTTGTCCCGAGTTTACCTCGTGTTGCTAGGCATTTTCCTACCTTGAACTGCCTGAAAGATGTTTCTGGTCGAACTTGGGTTCAGAGAAACCCAGGAAAATATAATGAATCTATCTGAGTGGTACATTATCAGAAGCAGGTTTAAAACCCACCCGGGAAGAAGGCTGAAAAGGCTCTAAAGTTATGGGATTTGACTCCCCTCAAGCATATTCTTTTAGGGGCTCCCACTGAGGCAAACATGTTAAAAACTAGACAAACTGTGGTCACAGCTTATCTAATCCGATTTAAAGGATGTCTCTATGGAGAACCATCCTTGATCTAAAGAGGTTTACTTTGAAACTTTATTGGATATCAAAAGGATAACTAACCATACTCTAGTACACATAATAGGTAACAACAAAACCAACAAACTGTGATTACTGATGAACTATAATCTGATAAGCATTGTTTGATCAGTCCGTAAAATGGATCTAAAAACTATCCTGCATTATTCCCATAGGGACCATGTTTTGCTTGCGGCCCTTTCTGTCTATCCCTTGATGTTTTCTCAATCATAACAATAGCAGTAAGCACTCCCTTGCACAACACCTGCCACATTATGTGACGACGTGAACCATCCCACCAGCCCGCTCCCATCTGGCAGCTGCCAACATTATAACTGTTGGAGAACACAGGGGTTAATGAAACCCCCGTGTTAGCAAACGCACCTCTGCGTTCAGGGCTCAAGCTGCTCGGAGATCCACATGCAGCCCTGAAGGATTGGCTCCATTATGGATGCCAGCACGGGGCTACACACACTTCCTGAATAAAATAATGTTCACACCTGCTACCTGGGCTCAGCTGTTGCCATGCAACATAGAGATGATGCATTCTGCTATCTGTTCTCCTGCTGTGTGCACAATGTCGGCAATTACAACACGATTAGTGGACTTTCAAAAGTGTCCGAAAGGCCTTGTATGAACAAGGTCCATTGTTTTTGGTATCATCCAACATTTATCTTGTGATCTAACAAAACATATCATCTTGGTTTGGAGAACTTCCCTGCACCTTATTCATATTGAGTAGATAATGTGCAATTGTGTGATGCTCAAGCTAGATAGATTGATCTTATTAATATTCAAAATACAAATCTTAGGACAGAAGTATACAGCTCTGGAAAATATTGAGACCACTGAAGCATTATCAGTTTCTCTGGTTTTACTATGTGTAGGCATGTGTTTGAGTGAAATGAAAATATTTTTATTTTATTCTATAAACTACTGGCAAAATGTATCTGTGTTGGAATTCAAAAGATACTGGAATGGAATGGCTGACCTACATGAAGAAATTGAGATTTAAGAAAAAAATTTTGGTTAAGAGTTGTCGCTTATTTGTTACAGTCTTTAGTTTCCTTATACAACTGTACGATACAGAAAACCATATCATAATGTACAGTTTTCTTGCCAGCTCATATTTCCAATTTGCATATTCATATGTATACTAAGTAAAGATTCACATTTTTTTTTAAATATTCTGATGCGTTTTCAGGGTATAAGAGTGTTCAAACCAAATTCAATGTGTAAGAGGTTGAAATTGAAATCATGTCCAAACCAAAATTCCCAACAGTTTGACATTACAAGCCAAGCTCGAGTTCCAATTCAAACAGTGGCTTGCTCAATAATCCGTTAAGTGTTGCCGCTTAGGGAAGCATGCTGGGAAGCTTGAACATGCAGTCACTCGAGGGGAAACCAAGCCATTTGCATCTGGCTTCATGGGGCTTAGAGAGGAGGGGGCTACCATCAATACTGGTGCGTGCTCTCACACCTTTTGCTTTCTCTGTTCACTTGGTGAATGCCAGATGAAAGATCCAGACCTTTACTCTCTGGCTTTTAGAACCCTTTGAGGATGCAACCCCGACATTTATCGAAAGCAATGTCTTTGAAATAACATGAAAAGGCTAAATTTCTGATACAAAGTGGGGGAGGGCGGGTGTTTAGGTTTCTGAAAAGGACGTCAAGGTTGCACTGAGGCTCACCCCATGTAACAAACAAAATATATAATGATATTCTTCCACCTTAATGTTTTGTAGCATCACAAAAATAAAAATGTTCTCATTGTACATCATAGGACACCGTTACATTTCTGATTAATCACTTTCATTGGGAATTCCTAATAGTTCTGAAAATGCTTTTTTAGTTTTTATGCAAGGAGGGAGGGATCAAAGCTCCACACGCTACCTCACATTGACCCTCAGCTTCAAAGGAGTAAACATCCCGTTACATTTAATTGACTAAACAACAATTAGTGCTTGTATATACACTTAGTTCCAGCAGCTAGGCAGGTCGTCAGCTGTGATCCATATTTAATAACAGCCCCTTTCACAAAAAAAGTTCACACCGTAGAAAAACAGCCATCATTCATTTCAAATGTGTTCAATGACAAAAGAGCTGAAGGTTTTAAGATACCGATGTCCTCTAAGAGAGCACCCTTATCTGCCTTCACTCTTTTTGCCTTTATACAGAAAGTGCTCTCACGAACAAATCAATCTTTTAAGAAAGTTATTCTCCAAGGAAAATATAGGAAGGACCATTTATTGTACAGTATGTACAGTGGGGCAAAAAAGTATTTAGTCAGCCACCAATTGTGCAAGTTCTCCCACTTAAAAAGATGAGAGAGGCCTGTAATGTTCATCCTAGGTACACTTCAACTATGAGAGACAGAATGGGGGGAAAGAATCCAGGAAATCACATTGTAGGATTTTTAATGAATGAATTGGTAAATTCCTCGGTAAAATAAGTATTTGGTCACCTACAAACTCCACTATAGCCAAGACCAAAGAGCTGTCAAAGGACACCAGAAACACAATTGTAGACCTGCACCAGGCTGGGAAGACTGAATCTGCAATAGGTAAGCAGCTTGGTGTGAAGAAATCAACTGTGGGAGCAATTATTAGAAAATGGAAGACATACAAAACCACTGATAATCTCCCTCAATCTGGGGCTCCACGCAAGATCTCACCCCGTGGGGTCAAAATGATCACAAGAACGGTGAGCAAAAATCCCAGAACCACACGGGGGGACCTAGTCAATGACCTGCAGAGAGCTGGGACCAAAGTAACAAAGGCTACCATCAGTAACACACTATGCCGCCAGGGACTCAAATCCTGCAGTGCCAGACGTGTCCCCCTGCTTAAGCCAGTACATGTCCAGGCCCGTCTGAAGTTTGCTAGAGAGCATTTAGATGATCCAGAGGATTGGGAGAATGTCATATGGTCAGATGAAACCAAAATATAACTTTTTGGTAAAAACTCAACGAGACGTGTTTGGAGGAGAAAGAATGCTGAGTTGCATCCAAAGAACACCATACCTACTGTGAAACATGGGGGTGGAAACATCATGCTTTGAGGCTGTTTCTCTGCAAAGGGACCAGGACGACTGATCCGTGTAAAGGAAAGAATGAATGGGGCCATGTATCGTGACATTTTGAGTGACAACCTCCTTCCATCAGCAAGGGCATTGAAGATGAAACGTGGCTGGGTCTTTCAGCATGACAATGATCCCAAACACACCGCCCGGGCAACGAAGGAGTGGCTTCGTAAGAAGCATTTCAAGGTCCTGGAGTGGCCTAGCCAGTCTCCAGATCTCAACCCCATAGAAAATCTTTGGAGGGAGTTGAAAGTCCGTGTTGCCCAGCGACAGCCCCAAAACATCACTGCTCTAGAGGAGATCTGCATGGAGGAATGGGCCAAAATACCAGCAACAGTGTGTGAAAACCTTGTGAAGACTTACAGAAAACGTTTGACCTCTGTCATTGCCAACAAAGGGTATATAACAAAGTATTGAGATGAACTTTTGTTATTGACCAAATACTTATTTTCCACCATCATTTGCTAATAAATTCTTTAAAAATCAGACAATGTGATTTTTCTCTCATTCTGTCTCTCATAGTTGAGGTATACCTAGGATGACAATTACAGGCCTCTCTCATCTTTTTAAGTGGGAGAACTTGCACAATTGGTGGCTGACTAAATACTTTTTTGCCCCACTGTAGATGTGGAGCGTTTTAAGCATATGTTAAATATGTGTTTGAAGGCCTCATGCTATAATTATCTAGTGCCTCCTTACAGTTAATACACTTATGCAATGCTAAGTCACTTGTTAATCTAAGTATGACCAATCTTGAGGCAAAATGTATCATATTTTAAAATGTTGATTCAGCTCCTTTTTGCAGGCTGCAATTCTCCAGTTATCAAAATCACTTCATTGCCGATGAGGTTTGGTTAGTTTGTCTGTTTGTTGGTAGGACAGGAAAAACGTCTGACCTGATTTTCATGAAACCTGGTGGGAAAGTGCAGCTTTGGTGAATAAAGAACCCATGACACTTTGTAGAGGATCCTAATCATGGGTGAATAAAAGCGCACATGCTGCTTTAAGGCACATTGCATGTAGATCAACTGTGTTTTTGTAGAGTCCAGAAAAGTCCAAAAGAAAATACTGTAGTAAATCACGTAAAAAACACAATATTGATGCCCTTCCTTAAACTTCCCTTTGGTCCACTTGAGAGTTTGTAAACATTTGCCCTTAACTAGGATAGGTCATTCTAGCTTTAGCATTTAGCTTAAGACCACAGTGCCTAAGTAAAGCCAAACAGAACTGCTAGCATGGCTTGTTTCCCATATTTGAAATGATACTGTATTTGTATGAGAGTTGAATGACATATGTTTGACTGATGCTTAATAATATACTTCCTGATCTGCCTGACACCATGCTGTCTACCCATGTTAGGGATCATAGCATTCATCTAATTCATAACTCCCATTACTTTCAACTTTGTGAGACTTTGTCGTTTGATTGATGCCGAAAACGTAAGTACATATGGATCAAAGAGCTGACTTAGTGCAAGGTCAGTTGTCATTGATATGTTTATAATTTGATTTATCCCGACTGTCGTATCCAATCTGTGGAGTGACTAGTGTTGAGCTTAAAATCTGCCTTTATGCAGATGACGTTGCGTTCAAACAGCCTCCAAGGTCATAATGTTACCTCCACTCAAGTGCTATTACTTTTTTTAGCCGATGATGTGTTGATTAAGGTAAGTCTTCATTGTTAAACACATGTCACTCAATTTCCTAACATCAATTTGCTTTGGCAATGACAAAGTGTTTGATTTGCTAATTCGCCTTTGAATTGCAAATGTAGTCTCCTTGGAGCTTTCCGCATGCCACCGCTCAATTTAGTCCCTTTTTGTGTGACTTTTGGGGAGGTCAGCACCAACAATACCGCCAGTCATCGGTGGAATCCTCTGACCTGATAAGGCACAGAACATAAAAACCTAACAGAGCACTATCAGCGCCGGCATTGCATGGTGAAAGCACAGAAAGTATTATATAAAAGGATAAGCAGTGAGGGGAGCTTGGGCTTGGTCAAAACTCCGACAGATGAAAATGTTGTGATTGGTTTTTGTATGCGACAATCTGGAAATATTGTACAGTACAATAGGGGGAATTAACAGGGAGCAGGCACTTCTACTTTCCATGCTTGCCTATTGTAACATGTGTTTTCTTCTGGCTGAGCCCTTTGGGCGTTAAATGCTTGAAAGTGTGAATACCTAACTCGGTCCATTCATGACTAAAAACCCCAATTAAATTCCAGTCTGAAAAACTCAACTACAATTCCGCGAACTGCCCTTGTTGGCACCTCTATTCTGTGTAAAGACAATTATATGGATAAATGTTTTACTTAGCTTCCTGTTTATGACTTACACACAAGTGCATACAGTAGGTGCTCCAGCACACATATCCAATTACCTTTACTCATTAAAAAGATTGAGAGGAAGCTAAATTAAGTTCACCGCCTTGACAATAAATAACTTCACGTAACAACACATGCCATTCGGCTGCTGTACGACTGTGCTTAGGAAGACATGCAGTAAAGATTTAAACCATGTAATTATATCACCACATCTTTTTTTATAGTGTTACATTATAAACATGTGGCTTGGAATGATTGGATATTGCTACAGTAGAGTAATAAAGCACCTATTTTGATTTAGAGATATGATTTTCATTTTTTTTCAATGGCAGTACATGTATTTTTTTTATATAAACGAGTCAGAGTTCTAACATACCACAGCTGGTTGTTTTCTCATCACCTTGATTTACTTACAATACCACAGGCCGCTATAAATACTTGAATTACCTTGTATAAACATGACAACCTAGGTCCTTGTCGTTTATTTGTTTTATTTCATCCGTGTTGCGACCTTGGTTTGAAACAAACCATGTGTCCAGGTGTTCAAAGCTTTCTTGCCCTCGCCACGACTCTTTGCCCGTCATATTTCTCTTTCAGTTACATCTCTTAAGCTCTTTTCACCATTGAGCTGCCAATGAGGAACATCAAATACACAAAGAGACCAATGTAAAGTGACCCAGCACGACCTCGCATTATGGCGCCCAATCGGCGTGGAGTTTTTTTTCCCTTGCTGCTAATAAACTTGGTATCTTCTTCCCAACGCATCAAAAAATCAATTTCAATAGCATGGCAATGAACATTACCTGGCCCTGAATGTAATATGATTGCTGCGTCAATTACCAGTTGTGTTTGCCGGTGCCCTTGGTCATATTGACGTTCTTAAATTGAGCTGTATGAGGACGAAGGACTCCACTGCTACTGCCTGAGTGTATTCTGGAGGAGTAACCCGCCTTGCCACAGCGCGTAGCTCTGGCAGTGAATTCAGCAAGGGAACTGCATGTCATAATGGGATATCATTACTTCACTACCCTCATTACAAGGTCCTCATCTGCTGGGGCTGGAGTGTAATGTTAATTATTACGGAGGAGTAATAACGAAAGGGGCATTGTGGCTCAAAATGCCATTTTGATTGGATTCTGCTCCCTTTCATCTCATTAAGAAGTCAATATTATCGCTTGTTTGGCCGTCAACAAGAGGCCACTTACACATATCCTTCTTATAATATATATCTTTGTTATTGTGGGCCATCTTTCCAAAGGCAAATACAGTTGTGTAATTATTATCGGAATATTATCTTATATGGTACGGCAAACTGAAGTCTTGACTCTGCTGTGACGTAAATAAAAACAAATCGTGCAAATTGGATCTTTTGATATGCCCTCTCGATAGCTATGTAATGCTGCATTCTTATTTCTGTATCTAATTTTAAATTAAGGGTGTGGTCATCTGGTTTGAAAAAGCTTGACTTGTACTGTCAATTTACAAAACAGATGTAGTGTTTGGTGGTTATATTCATATGCAGACATCTTGGTGTTCTTAAATATGAACATATTTCATAAGCAAAGAGGTTCTGGTGTGGATAAAGAAGGCAAACATTGAACTACAGAGATGTTGTTAACAAAAGAATGATGATTGCCCCATCATAATGCGATCATTATTTCCTCCTAAGTCTGCGGTTTGCCAGTGATGTGTATAGAATTACAGTCACAGGGATTATAGCAGTCTGGTATGAGTGTTTCAGGTTGTGTGTGTGTGTGTGTGTGTGTGTGTGTGTGTGTGTGTGTGTGTGTGTGTGTGTGTGTGTGTGTGTGTGTGTGTGTGTGTGTGTGTGTGTGTGTGTGTGTGTGTGTGTGTGTGTGTGTGTGTGTGTGTGTGTGTGTGTGTGTGTGTGTGTGTGTGTGTGTGTGTGTGTGTGTGTGTGTGTGTGTGTGTGTGTGTGTGTGTGTGTGTGTGTGTGTGTGTGTGTGTGTGTGTGCGCGCTATAAGGCTGTCAGTGGCATCCCCCCCCGGGGCACTTTCCTCTCGTCTTCCTGTTGTCTGAGTAATTTCACACGTTTGTGGCACTCTACACCTAACCCTGTGCACTTTTGAAAGACTATGTCTGTGTGTGTGTGATATGTGTTTCATATGAGCCTGTCACACATCATGTTGGAACTCATATCACACACACACACACACACACACACACACACACACACACACACACACACACACACACACACACACACACACACACACACACACACACACACACACACACACACACACACACACACACACACACACACACACACACACACAATCAGGTCAGGGTCTTTGAATGGGCGAACCCACAGGCAGGATTTGCTGCTGTTTGAGGTCGCCTGTCTTACTCTCATCCCCCTTTGAAGTGGATACAGACAGTTGGATGTCCGGGGGGCTGTGTGCTCCTTGGGCTGAGGAGACGGCTCAGAGAGACATCAATGGGCCGAAGCTCGACATGGTCATGCGGGCGCTCACATGTACTGTAAAAACAGGCTTTCTAAGGTGCATGGATGTAGAGGGACAGAGAAAACAACTTTCCAACAGAGGAGAATCAACCCAAAAGTGTAAACAAAAATCACATGAGCCAGAGAGAGAGGATGCTGTAGTTCCTAACCTTCAGTTGAGGAAAGTCCAAAAGTGTGGGAACAGGTTTCCTAAGGTCGAGACAGCTGAAGTAAAATTAGCTTTATAGAAAAAGAGCCTGAAGGAATGAAGTGAGGACAGTATGAGAGTCTTTTCAGGTGACTGCTGTGGGGGAACGGAGTGAGGCTGGTGCTGGAAGGATCAAGAAGCAGAAGTAGGAGGAGATGGATTATATACTCAGGGAAAAGGGAAAGGCTGAGAGTCCCACAGTGAGCTGCCACGATGGGAGATGACTCCAGGGTCAGGAGTGATCGAATCTAACTGTATACTAGCTCTATAATGGTCCCTTCGGCAGGGAATGAGAAGACATTTCACACCAAACAATACAGCACACTGACCTAAGCAATAACAGATGGGTTGGTCATTTGTTTACTCACTTCTTGTGTCGGGTGTGAAGCTTGGCAACAACTTGCCAGAGAAAAATCCGAAAAACAGCATTATGCACTACCACAACATAAAACAATACCATCTGCTATTTTGTTTTCGTCTTCGTCTTTTAATCAGTGCAAAAACGTTATTCTTAATAAGACCTTGCCACTTGAAGCACTGAGGAAGCGCTGTTTCAACTTTCCTGTATTAAAAGCAGTATTGACTTTCTGCAAGGGTAAGAAAAAGTCAAAAGTTGAAATAAAATAGTTCACGGATCAGACAATTTACCCAATGTGAACACAGCTAGGAGTGAAACATGTTTTTATTGTATGTTCTACAGTGGCTGTTGTGTTGATGGCCTGCTGCTGCTTGTGATCACCTTGCACCTATATCTTAGCTATTATCAACATTTGTAATATAATGTACATCATATAGCATTGCCTGTGCTTATCAAAAGAGACTTTCTCCTTCAGCAAAAATCTTGTAATATAAGAACCCATTGGCCATTGTCTGCGTAAAAGGGGCTTTTGAGAGCAGTGGCATTTATTTTTGGCTCAGTTTTGCCTCCCCTTTGACCAGACGTTGCTATGCAGAGTTGAAATAATGGCCTGAAGAAACTGTGGAAGAATATAACAATTGTTTCAATATTTACCTTAACCTATGCTTTGTTTGACTGTGACCAACATATCCAGAAATCAGACATTTCTTGTATTCATTGCTATCGAGAGGAGAAAAAAACATATTGATTTTGGTGACCTAAGACCTTTACTCATGCGTTATCAGTGCAAACTTTTCTGACCCCTGATCCTCTGTGCTCTCAGTGTTTGCAAACGTTTGATTCTCAGGACCCTCTGACCTTTCTACTTGCATTACCGCTGGGCTAAACTTTCAAATTTCAAAGTGCTTGCAATGTTTTTACAGTTTGTGGAGTTCTAGAGTAATTTCTTATATTCTTAATAATGCAACCAACCAAACAAATCTATTATAACCACAGAAGATTGGCGTATTAACCAGTCTCTTGCGTTTCGGGTCAAAAGTGACCGAGTGACTTTGTTTTTTAATTTTGATCATACATATTGTGTTTTTCATCCAATTGCCTCAATACCTTAAGTTATCCTCCACACTAGGCCTCTGAACATATACAATTGATGATCACCACTTGCATTGATTTTTTTTAGTGATTTATTCAACAGTGAAACACCCATGATGTTTTCGGTCAGAATTGACCGCCATAGGAAATGAATGGGTTTGAGTGTATTAATGAGCACACACACACACACACACACACACACACACACACACACACACACACACACACACACACACACACACACACACACACACACACACACACACACACACACACACACACACACACACACACACACACACACACACACACACACACACACACACACACACACACACACACACACACCACACACACACACACACACACACACACACACACACACACACACACACACACACACACACACACACACACACACACACACACACCTGTGTGATACAGACATTCTCCCAGGTGCGAGCTCTGTGCCCCTCGAGAAAGAAAAACCTCACACTTTCTCGCAGCAAATGCCCCTCCATTACTGTCTCTCATGCAGTTATATTTGTGCCTTGCTCACATTTGACTCATTGATACAATGAGTAGGCGACCGATTAGGCGATTTTCTGTCAGAGAGGCTCTGGACAAATGTTTTGAACCAGATGAAGAGGAGATTGAACCAGACATAGAGGACGATTTCTCAGAAATGGAAGACAACAGCGATCCAGACTATGAGGCTGACCAACAGTCAACAGACTAGGAAGAGGCCGCTGAGGGAGAGGCCCCTGAGGGAGAGGAGCCCTGAATATTTATTTTTCTCTAAATGTTCATTGAGGAAAACACTGAAAAGTCACAGTGAATGCAATGAGTGGGTCCGGACCATATACTATATAGTTGAAAGTACACAATGAAACAATGACTTGCTTGTATCAAATCAATACATGCCATACATCATTGGAACGGGAGGAATCTCAGCTACAACAACAACTAAAGCATTTCCATCTCCAGTAAACACAGCCTACATGGCAAGCATTCTTATAATATACGGTAATGTACAGTCAGCACTATCTTTGAACTTACTGCATACTTATAACATTAAATTCACTCCTGGTGTCATTATGTATGTCACCCCTTGATTCTACTTGCTTGGACTGTTCAAATGAGATGTCAACCATCAAAATGGGAAAAGGGGTTCCAGAGATATGACTGTGCAAAACACACCGGTCAATTTTGACCGAAAATAGTATGGGAAGGGGGGTATGACAACGCAAGAGAAGGGTTGAACCCATGGTTGGGGCCCTATGACCTTTACTCTGGCACTATATAGCATTGATGGATGTGACAAATAATTAGGCTTGACACTATTTGGGTATCGCCATTTAAGACTTTTTTTTTTTAATTAATTCCATAATTCCATGACAACTGGGTAAACATGACCCTCTGATGAAGATCAAATTATGTCATCAAAAGCTACAGGAAAGCTACTTTGTAGTTTTTTCAAAGGATTATAACGTAATTTATTGTATTTTCTTCTAGTTGAGGCCTAGAAACCATTTATTGCCACAAAATGATTGGGGAATTGGGTAATAGTTTTAACCAATCATATTCTTGTGAGCACTCAGTTCGTACCAAAGCTGTTCGACACTAACGAAGACTCACACTGCATCAATAAAATAATCCTTTCAACCAATAACAATGATTACCGGAAAATCCACAGCATTCCAGTTTCTCTCTGGGTTTAATTTGCCATGGATTTTGATAAGCACTTTTCACGTAATTTGAAAATATGATATTACCAACAAGCAAAATCAAGGTATTCAAAGATGTTCTTTTGATGTATTTGGTTGTTTTTAAAGTTTGCAACAAAATTCTAACCAAATATTATAGACCATTGGAAATGTTACTTTTTTTTTTTGCCAAGCTTTTATCCATCCATTTTGATTTATTTACTTACATGGTGGGCATTTTGTCCCAGACCGAGCTCACTTTGTTCTTTTGTTGATAACATTTCAGAAAGTAGTGCGAAAAATGGCTTCTTCTAATCCACCGGTGAGTTCCTGTAGTTTTATCTCCATGTGTTTGTGTACAAGCTCTTTTGCTCTCTCTCCTGAAGTGGCTATCTGGCCTCAAAAAGCCTTTTGCGGCCATACCTGAGAGGGGACATCATTAGAGGTTGATCATATCCAAGCACTTTAGCTCTTCTACCGCATGTGGTCTTTGAAAAGCACTGCTAAAAACCCTAATAGCACTGGAGGACAGAACAAAACAGGGTAGGGATACATCTGAAGATGATGACGTTTCCTTTGGCTGACGTCAACATTAAGTTGCATCATGCTTCTGCTATAATAGCTCAAACATTATGAGTTTCTTATTTAAGTTAAATATACGATTGATGCTCTACAGCTTACATATTTGCTAACATGGCATGGTGTGAGGCCATTAGCCGGGGGTAATAATTAGCTAATTTCCATCCGTGTGTAAAATAATGAGGCTCATTTGGTAGGGCCAGATTAGGAACAGAGGGGAATACATCTCATTCTAAACAAAGGAGAGATTCTCTAATAAGAATATCTTAAAAAGTGTGGTTGTAAACTTAAAAGAGGTACATTTAAAACACCTCAAATGGCCATGCATCCGTCATGTATCTGCAGTAAGTGCTTAACACCTAGGCTATAATGTTTTTCTCACTATCTGCGTAAAGACTCTGTAATCACACATGTTCAATAGTTGTGAAGGGTGAGGGATATGAGTGTATGCAAGCCTTGGATGGAGTGGGAAATATCTCACTGTTTGTATGTGTGAGTGAGAGAAGACGTTGTGACAGAAAGAGTGAAAGTGCTCCCTATGCTACAGTAGCTCTGTCAGCACTCACACACACTCTCTCCTCTTCTTCCATTGCACCTCCCCTCCCTTTCCTCTTTGCTTGGCACCGTTACCACACTGCAGATTCCAGCTCCTTACACACTGAATGTATTGCATCTGTGATTTAAGAGGGGGGAACTTTAATGGTGTGGGGAAGCAGGGAAAGGTTGCTTTCTGTTTAATTCCACCTGGTCACAGTCCAGTGCCAAGAAGAAGTAGTGTTGGGTTCAAAGCTCTCATAAAACAATGTGAGAGACACCTGGAGAAGTTTGCGTCTATGTGGGGTTCATACCAATGCACAATAGCGCGGTTTCCCTCTAGTACAGGGGTCTCAAACTCAAGGCCCGGGGGCCAAATCCGGCCCACAACTTCATTTGATGTGGCCCTGCAAGAGCTTGCAAAGAATATAATACGTTTATTATATGGTAACATGCCACTTTACAGAAGCAGGTTGCTCATAAACTACATGGCCCACAATGCATCTCGTTTTGTGACATGGGTACACTTGCAATTATTTGCCCTGGACTTCTGCTTTCAGACGTAGTTAATTACCAAGTTATTTTCCTATCCGATAATAATCCAATTCAGAGGCAATAATGTAATATAATACATTATTTTATATATATATTATATATTTATATAGTTTGAGTTTGAATGCAACCTTTATGCGAATGTGGCCCGCGATGAAATTGAGTTTGACACCCCTGCTCTAGTATTTGCTGCATTATCCTTTTCGACACTCATCCTCTGCGTCCCTCGCTCATTTAATTCCTTCCGTTTCCCTCTCTCATTTCCTCTTTTCCCTCTCGGGCTCTCTCCTCTTACTCCCTGTTTGCAGAGGCATTAACCAGACCATTAATGTGACGGCAATCTACATATGAAATGTAATTTGGGAGAAATTAATTTCTACCCTCCATCTGTACATTTGCTCTCGTCCTTAATTTGTTTCGGAGGAACATTTCCATTGGTCACCATCTGGGCGTTTGGAAAAAAGAAACAGAAATGTATTCATTTAATGTTAATGGCATGTGTGATTGGCTCCATGTAAAAACAAACCAAAGAGAGGCGGAAATAAATACAAATTGCAATGAAGTGAATTGCAGTCATCTTAAACATTTAAAGAGGGGAGAATGGAAGGGTCCCATTAACAACGCAAACACTTCAAACGGAGAGAAAAAAGAAAAGAAAACTGTGACAACAGATGCGCAACATAATATCAGGTTTACGAAACTCATTTTGGGGGTGATAGAGAAGGCTGCTAACTCATTATGCACTGCGCCCCCTTTAAAATCATCACAGTTGGTTCCTGCACCAATGGCTCCCCTCTGTTACAGGCTGGTGTTTACCAGTTTGCTGCGCCAGCCTCACAAACCAGAAAACATTCTCTGCTGTCCTACTATTGTGGCCCTGGCAGCGATGGCTCTGCCGGCGAGTGGAAGTGTGCTGATGGAAGAGCAGAGGAGGCACATGGCTTTGGCTCGTATCATCCCAACCCCAATTAAAGCATTTTCAATCAGCCACCAGGCAGCATTCAGGCTGGGGCCGAGCCAAGTCAGTCTGGGGGACAGGACTTTAGAGAGGGTGACCAGAAACAAGGCTTCATAACAACAAGAAGGGGGTACAACAGAGCCATTCGGAAAGTGGCAATTGTATGCTAGGCATATAATAGAACATGCTTTAGATCGACAGATTACTGTCAACAGGAAAATGCGTAGAAAGAAACACAACTTAATGAAATCCACAACCTGTAAGTAACCTTTACTTTTAAGGTTTATTTTCAGGAAACAGAACTACCAATGGGAATGGCTAATGCTAAAGAATATAATTCAAGAATTAAGAAACTAACAAGGAGTGATCATGAGAGGGACCACTAGCATGCTTGACACATATCTTTGTCCCTCTGCAAAGCAAACAGGAATACCCAGACACACAAAAAGCAAGAGATACTATGGCGGGAAAAGACATGGCCTTGTAAAACAGTTCATGTCATGGTTCTGAAATAATTTATGTTTATGATGATACTCATTTTCATGTCAATGGATTCTATATTTGCTAACTGGGTGCATGTTGAAAATTCCCACAAAATGGTGAATCCTTTTTTTGTTGAGTAAATATTCTCCTTCCAAGCATGCTGACAGGCCCAAGGTTAGACAGTAAAGAACACAGAGCTCATCAACATAATGCTGTACAACACGAAGCAGGAATGTCGAAATTCCTAATGACCACTTGTCTGTGGTATGAATTAATTGGGCAATTGTACCTAATTCCAGTGTTGTAGCACACAGATCAGGGCCCTGTGCATACAGTATGAAGTCTAAGTGGGGTTGCCTCCACTTTTACTATACCCATTGTCACACCTGTACAAATAACTGAATCAGCAATTAAACCAATGCATGTAGCAGGGTCGTCCTTTTCAGTTTTTGTAAATACCATGTGGAGTTTTAACTAAGAGGACATATTGTATGCAGTTCTTTTTTATTTATTTTTCTCTACATCAGCGCGTTCCTCCAGATTGTACAAATGTGCATCTCCTCTGGCCTCCTGGGAGTTTTGTTTGGAAAGGCCCCACGGGGGGAGCAAGTGAAAGAGCAGCAGAAAAAGGTAGGTAGACAAGAGGGGAGGGGGGGGCACCATGGAGGCCCACAAGCTAACGTGCACCTGCAGTGTTTGATGAATGACGAGAGGAATGACTGATGATATCTAGGAGGCCTGGGGAGAACACCTGAGTGGTTCTATCAAACACACACACACGCACGCACACACACACACACACGAACACATCTAACCCGGTGGCTTGGACATGGTCATTGCCGTGATAAGACAGTGTAAAGTGTCAGATTGACCGGATCGCAGTATTGACTTTGT
Organism: Gymnodraco acuticeps; assembly: GCF_902827175.1. Lineage (NCBI taxonomy): Eukaryota > Metazoa > Chordata > Actinopteri > Perciformes > Bathydraconidae > Gymnodraco > Gymnodraco acuticeps. The sequence goes on from NW_022990484.1 coordinate 1,876,079, forward strand.
TCATCAATCCAAATAACTCAATGATTACACTCCCAGGTGCTGAGATTATTGACTTTCCAAATGTACGGATTGGTTTACACTCATCTGGAACAAAACGGACACAGCTTTTGGTATTTTGTTTGTAAATCTTGGAAAGAAGACTGACTAAAAGGGATCATGACTTGTGAAAAATAAATAAATCTTTTTTTCAAACCAAAAGGGGCATTTCTGTGTCTATATCAAGACCAACAGTCATTGCAATTTAACAAACAGAAAAGTAAAACAAATGCATGCTAGTTTAAAGTTGAATTAAATAAGCCATAAATGTGCTTAGTTTCTTCTTCTTCTTTTTTAAGAATAGCCACTTTTTGTGCACAGATTGCCAACATGAAGGAGCCAGATGTCCTCTGGTTCCTTGAACAGAATAAAAGCATTAATGTGGCTTTAAATGCTAAATGCTGACCATAGAGTTATTCAAGTGCGAGTTATTTAAATGAGTGTCACATTCAAATTGCTTACATATAGTGGAAATACTGCAGTGTGAATGCCTTTTAGATTGGCTTAAAGCCTGTTTAATCTTAATGGCTCTTCAGAGGACCAGTGTTAGGATTGCCTGCACTATTTCAGCGACAAAACACTTTGGCAAAAGAGTCAAGGCATTTGATCCCCTTCTATTTGCACATAAATAGCCTATAGGCCTATATACAGTATGTGACCCAATCAGTGGACATTCCCTTTTGAATTTTGCTTTAGTTTGGAAATACACAGTCTCTCTTAACTTGTCTGTAGCAATACACAATCAAGAGTTAATTTGTTTAAATTGAGAAAGGAAATACAAATTGACCCCATTACTGACTTTTTAAATGAGGTTTGAAATACTTAATTTAAGACAAAGCTATTCAAGTTTACCCAAAGGGAAATGTATTATTTCCTTAAGGTTATTAAGCCCAATAAACACGTCATTTTTCAGCCAACTTTTGCCAACACAGTAAATCTCTCCTTTGATGCAACCAACACAACCACTAAGCTCTATGTGAATAATGCGGGAACATGTACAATATGCAAATGAGCATATTGCGACAAATGCCAACTGTAACAGACTTTTGCAGCAGTAGAGCTGACTACTTTCGTTGGAAAAAAGCTGGCAACACTGCATTTTGTTTTCCACAGTTAAAGGTCCCATGTCATGGCCATTTCCACTGATCATAATTCCATTGTTGAGGTCTACTAGAATAGATTTATACTGTGCAATTTTCCAAACTCACATTGGTTTCGCATACAGCATCTCTGTATAGTATGTGTATTCAGCAGTATTCACTCTCTCCACTAAACGGCTCGTTGCAGCTCTTGCCCCCCCCTCCCTGTGAGCCCAGTGTGCTCCGATTGGTCGGGACCAGTCGGGACGTTGTGAATCGCGCTGAGCTCCGTGGAGGTGTGATTTCCTTGTTTAGCGATACACAGCCAAACACAGCCAAACTCAACCTGAACACACACAAAGTCACAGCCGATGTAAAAACAATAAGTGTGGCTTGATATTGAGTTAGAAAAGGGTTGATAAACGCTGTGAGAATGGGTCTGCAGAGAGAATGGGTCTGCAGAGAGAATTTTGCCGCAATCCCAACTGTCTGTTATCAGCCAGGGAGGAGAGATCAGCAGAGCTGCCTGCACTGAGTGTGTGAGGAAGTCCGTGGATTGGTCAATTTGGACCAATCAGCGGGGGCTTAACGTAACGGCTCCGCGGACGTAACGTAACGGCTCCACGGATTGGTCCATTTCGTTCCGGGGACGACATGACATCATGATGTACCCGGAAGAATCAAATGGACAGTGACGTATCTCCAACGAGGCGTTTTGGGGAGGTATTTTATGTGTTAGAGTTGTACTCCCTACATGGTGTACTTTGAGGGTTTTGACTCTGCAGACCGTTTACATGCATACAAACCTTCATAACACACAAGGGGACGGGTAATAACCGGAAAAGCATGACATGTCACCTTTAAGTTTCACCGTCCGCCATTTCTGCTACTTGGAGTGTAAGGCCCAATCCCAAACCACGCCCTACACCCTACTAGGGATGCCAGCGATTATTCGATTTTTCGAATATTCGTTACAGTCTCCATAATCGAACATTATTTTTAAAATTCGATTTTATTTATATATGTTTTTATTATTATTTATGTTTTTCTTTTTTTACCTGGCTTAGTTTCAACCAAAATATAGACTAATGCTAATACTAGTAATAGTATTAATAATTGTAAATGGCCATTGGTCACACCACCAGTTTGTTTTACTGTAAACTTGGAGGAAGCCTGTAGCACAGGCTGCGCAGAGTGCAGACTGCTGCTGCCTGCTGCTACACACTCGATGGTTTGGAACAGCACTTAATGTGGCGGACCCTCCGTGCGAACGCGCAAACGGAGGGGTAGTGTGTAGGGGTAGGGTGTAGGGGTAGGGTGTAGGGTGTGGTTTGGGATTGGGCCTAACTGCAAAAGACTTGAATCTCTTTGGTAACTTAGTATAGCTACCAAGGAAAACAAAGGCACTTCCTAATTCCCGTTTTGGTTGCGCAACTTAATGTAAACTGTAGTTCCAGCCCTCATTTTCATAGATGATAGCACCAGTAATGTAATTGCAAAAGCAAGGTTTAAAGAAAACACATATAAAAGCAGATTACAGCCATTTCATTGTGCAATCAACATTTGCTTTATAATAAGTTGAAGCAACAAACTAACCCTGCCCACTTAAGGTTTAAGTGCATTGGCACACTCGGATACTAAAGAAACTAAATGTTCTAGGATTGGGTGTGTTAGAATAGCAATAACATTAAAATCGCAGATTGGAGGCAATAAAAAGAAAAACGGCAGTCTTGATTTCCCGGGGTTTCATGCATTTAAAGTACATTCTTTACCACTCCTGACCCCGTGCCTGCAATGCACCATCATTACCATCAGCAACTCATTTGAGTGCAAGCCATGCACCAAAGACAATTCATTCCAGTTAGCGTGAACTATGATTCATGACATACAGTATGCGTCTGAATAAATGCACATGCAGGAAGTAGAAACATTTGCATTGGGTTTTGCTCATTATCTGCTTTCTTCTGTACAGTTGAATTACATCAGCATATGAGGTGGTTTTTATTTGCATTTTTTGATTGTATCCTCAGGAGGGAAAAAGCCTTTGATATAGTGTTGATTATGATTTGCTGAGTACACACTAAACAACTCGTGATTTAGTTGCAAGTCCTTTCGCTGTGTCTATACATCAAAAGCACCGTTGCTGTTGGTTAGCTGATGTTTGCCTGGAATGCATTTATTAGATCAAATCATTTTATTGTATTCAAGTGTTTCACTTAAAGTCTACCTCGTTATTTAAACATGTTTATTCAGAGAGGAATGTTGACTTCCTGCTCTCTCAGCAGGCTGTGCTTATTTTTCTCCAAATGCATTCTGTTTAGAGTTGGCATTTTTAGTAAGAATACAATGTGTCTGCAGACCCATCTGGCCCAAAGGAAACAGCAAGTAACTTATTCAGTCTTTAACTTTGTAATTACAATTGTACTAAATTTGCTGCATCAGATTCTCCCCAAATAATCCGCATACATAAAGTTTACTGTCAGAAAATCCTTTGGATAACACACACAAGATAAATGTCAATGTTAAATACAAAAAGTTGTTTTTTATTTATGTATCTTTGTGTTAACTAACTTAACACAAAACTAACCTCTGTGCAAATACATATTGCAATTTCTGTAGCTTCACAATAAAAGCCACACCTTGTTTTGCTAGTAAATACTTGTATGTGAAGCCTTGTTTTCTGCACATTTCTCAATCTTTGGGGGTTAAATCCAACCCAAGAATGGCAGACTCAACCACTATGGATGAAATGATTGTATCTCTCTAGAACTATTTTACAAATACCCAAAGGAAACCAACATTTATACAATTGCAGAACTACAGCTGAACAACAAAAAGCCATACTATTTAATTGGACGACATATTCTTTCTTTGTAATCAACAAGTGTTGGTGTAGTTCATTGAGCGTCAACAGACAACCCTTTAAACCAGGATCATTCTCTGGCCACCTCTCTGCAACACTGCCAAACTGTGTCTTTGTGTCTTGGTCCTTGTTATCTCCGAAGCCATATGTGTTGTACTCGGCTCCCATCGTCGGGGGAAGAAAACAGCCTCACTGTCAGAGCACAATTCGAAATATGCTATTGAAAACAATGAATAAGCAATCGCCACGGCACTTTTGTTGCTCTAAGTTTAGTCCAAAGGTGGAGTATACAATGAATCAGAGGGACATTTGCACTGAGGTCCATTTGACATGGGGGAAAATAATGAAAACAGCTGGAGTGGGTAAACCTTGAGATGTTACTATCCGCTGGGTGTTCAGGTGAGATTGCTTTATCTCAATTTGCCAGGTCAGAATTCTAAAAAAATCTAAATTCTGTGTCTGTGGAGCGCGATACAGGTTTTATTTTTCGTGAGCGCACTTTTATCATGATGGATTTGCTTAACAAAAGGGAGTTGAGCTCTAGCTGCAGGGTGAGTAGCAGTGGGGGAACTGGAATCATGTAAAGGGAATGGGTATTTGCTAGCATGATTTGTGCGTTTGTTTGCCTTTTCCCTGGAAAGTAATTAAAGCCTGACACCAGCGCACGAGAAAATCTCAACGAATCACTCCTGTGTGTGATGTGATGTCGGCCCGCATTCCTAATTACACTTTAGCCGTGTCTCTTTTGGAATATAATAAAAGCAAAACACTTTTGGTGCCACTCAGACACAGTCGGCGGTGGCGGACGTGCTGGCAGGAACAGCCCCACTGATGGACGTCTTTAATTAGCAAAACCCTGACACAGGAAGATATTTCCCAGACTTTCATTCATTCTGAACTGCTGCTGATTGGGTCAACTCTGTTTCAGCGCTGTACCAAAAACTGCTAAGGATCCCTTTAATGTTCTTGGCTTAAAGTCAGACAAAACAATACAAGCGTGACATTTTTTTTAAAATTCTGATTAAATATAACCTCAAGGGTTTCATGCGTAGGCGATTATTGCTATTTAACATTAACATCTTAGTGGAAAATACTTTTAGGTGCTTTAATCTTATTTGGTTCTGCTTCATTTCATAGTTATTGTCACACACTTTGGTTGATACAGACAGTCCATCTCAAACACACAGAATACAACAGCCCTTTTCACTGCTCTCAACCTGCCAGCATTGACAACTCATTAGACGGAGGGGTTTTTAGCGTTTTCACTGTAACACTGCTTAAATTCCTGGGCTTTCCTGGTCCCTTTTATCCCCACATGACGGCACATTTGGCACGAGCAAAGGGGAAGGAAATGGCGGGTTTAGAGAGGTGAAAAAAAATCTTATTAAACAAATTCTCTAAAGCATTGAAACCAACTGGTGTGGAGTGCGCTGATAACAGCTGGCCATTTTGGAGTGTCACCTTGCTTGGCAGCTGCGCCAGCGGACAGAGGCAGAACATGTTTTAATGGCTCTGGCCAGCAGATTTGAACACTGTTATTTTGGCAACTTTTCAATTATCTCCAAATGAATGGATTGATAGGAGCAGTCATAATGAGACAGGGATAGGGGAACATTCTGTTGTGGCAGTGTTTTCCCCATTTTGTTCGTCTCATGCAAAGATGTGTTAGCAAGATGGCCTCTAGACTAAATTATTTGAAAGTTTCGAGGGCAACTTTGCTAATGAGAAACGTAATCGCACACTTTCGGAGAATTTTTGCTTTATGTATTGGACAAAAACTTGTACAGTAGCTGAAGACACAAATGGGATTTAAATCTGAACCAAGTAAGTATGTAGCCTCTCACTAACTGGAAGTATTTAAAAGCTATTATTTGAAGTGGTTTGTTTATTCTGATTACATCTTCAATCAGTAAATGTTTAAGGATAAACGTTTTTAGTTAGTTAATTTCAGTGATGTTTTGATCAGGTTAAGTCGATTGATATGGCAGGGAATCCATTCAAATGCAAGATGAGTGAAATTAAACCAAAACTAAAATCAGAGTACAAAGCTGTATGGTGTCCTGCCATCACCACATGTCTGAAATTGTCCACATTCAAACATGACAGATTTTATTTGTAATGTCTTGGATGTTAAAGGAAAGCTAAACTTGAAAGCTTGCATCTTCAAACTCTAAAACACAAAGTATGTAATGGCCAAAATTCTGAAGGCTAAATCAGAAAACGTTTGAAGGTCCACTGTGACAGGAATTTCATAGTTTATGATAACTACATATTTCTCCTTGTGCCTTAAGATAACACGATGTCTGCAACTAAAATAAAACATTGCAATATATCTAAGAAATATAACTTGAATCCACTCCAACAAACTTCCAGAGAAAGTGATGTGTATAGTGGACCAAACAAGGCCCATGAAAAACCAATTCCAAAAAAAAATAAAAGACCACTGGCATCATCGGCAACCAAGTCTCTCTGGACCCATCTGTTGTATCCGTGATTGTCTGATCATTTTTGAAATGGACATGTTACTGTGTGGGTAAACTAGGGGAGAAGCTTCCATGGCAAATGAGATGGAATGCAACAAAGAAAACCTACATAACAAGCGTCCAATGTGTTTGTGCCAATGTGTGTCGAAGCCACCATCTCTCATTTACATTTTGAGAAACGGTGTTGTTCGCCATGTCTTTCCGAAAATTCAGTCTGGGTTCTGGCTCTGATTTGAAACATATAAGCATGGCTGATTGTTGAGTTTAAGCATCAGATTTGTATGGGTCTGGTTTATCCAAGTGTATGCATTCACCTAAAAGCATCAGGAAAAAGGGAAGGGTTTTCCCTTCCAAGCCCAATTCCTAATCCCGATTGAAGTCCTGTAATAGTCGGTATCAGAATACCATATTTAAATGTATCTCAGGTTCTTTCCTTCAGACAGATACATCACTTAAACCAGAGAGGTTTAATCATATTTGTAACTGAGCTATCTACAGATTATTATTATTAAGTACCGACAGTTTCTATGACCTGCTATTGTAGAAATGTGACACACAATGTGACTGGTACAAGCAAACGCTATCATTGGTTAAAGGTAGAAGCTGCTTGTTAGTACTGCTAAGTGTTGATTTGAAACAGTTTGTGCCCTCCAAGAAAAACATTTTAGAAATATTGAGTATTTTCTTTTTCCAATAACATTTTCCAAAACACCGTCAAAGATGTCCTGCAATGCAATTGGTAAACATTTATTTTGGAAATTCCATTTAAACCCAGCGTGGGTTCCTCATACTACATACTGTAAGTAAGGTAATGTAAAAGAAAAACATTGCGTTATTGCCAGCTGCTCCTTTTATGTAAAAATAATCATTTCTATCTGCCTTCTTTGCATTAGCTTATTTGGATTGGTTGTGTATCAAAGCTAAAATGTCCCATCAGTATTCTGTGGCTTTTGTTGTTCCATTTGTTAATGCACTCTATGAATACATATGTCTGGAATTACAAAGCAGAAATGTCAGCAATGCAACAAAGCTAATGAGCCAATTCTCTGTCAGTTGAAGAGTCAAAGTGAAAACTTCACCGCCAGAAGGCAAGTGTCTCATGAGGTGAAATAACATACAATATGAAAATGTCACTGTGGAATCTCTTCTCAGCTGACAGGTCCATCCACGCTTTTTTTAACACTCAATATATTCTGGAAAAGGCTGTATATAGAGATGGACGGTCTTCTTTCCAAAGTTTAGAATATGCACTGTCACGTTGAAACTATAAAACAGACAGATTTTGTAATCTGTGTCTGAAGAAGCCGTTTACATCTTAAAAAGGCAGGGACATTTTTGTATATCTTCACATTTTAACTTGATTGTTTTTTGGGGTTTTTTGGACTCTAAAGTATTGTATCCCTTACTGTTCCATCCTTTTTGGTCTGTCATTGTATTCTTCTTAAATTATACAACAGCGAGTATGCAGCCACACCACTTGATGTTTTCAGTGACAATGAAGGAGTGATTGATTGTCAAACTCACGCATCACCTTATTAGAAGATGTACCTGGGAGACAAGGACAAGTAATGGAGATTGAAAAACATGTTATGTCCACACTCACTCACACTCTTACTTACATGATAAACATTGTACCCTACACACACATGGAAAGCAAGAAGAAACAGTCAAGTTTGCTGGATGAAAATAATTTAAAAACCCAAGGTCATTGCGACATTTTCCCAGCATGTTATCTCAAAGGGAAACAAAAGCCCCGTGGAGAAAGACATTACAGAATACTCTACTATACAAAAATGATGGACATAATAAACATTCTGACAATTGTACACTCTAGGAATACATTATAGACTATTTAGGTTTTGAGAAAGCTGATAAAGCCAATGGGGTCATCCATCAAAAGCTCTTTTGGTCCGTTAATCCGTCCAGTATTACAAATCAGAATCGAGTTACATTTGAGAATCTATCATGATAAAACGAAATGTTACACTAAAAGATGGCACTTGAGAAAGATCATGCACTTTGCAAAATGGCATTACATTCTCTCAGAGAAAGTTGTATTTATATTGGACTGTTATAATAATAATAATTTCCATCCAACGGAAATATTTAGTTCCAAGTGGCAGCCTTTATTATTGAACCATCAATCAAAAAACATTGGCTGTACATTGAGAAACGCGGTAACTGAATGTATCCTGCGGTAGGGCTGTCAGTTGGAGACACTTAATGGAGACAACTGCCAAAACAAACTGATACTCATGATACCAAGCCATTTGAGAAGTACTGAGTGAAAGCATTTTGGATTCAACACCATAGAAAGTTAAACCACGACAACAAGAGTTTACAGTCATCCTAGCAGCTCTAGCTTTAGCTTGTACTAAGGCAGATTAGTGTCAAACTAAATCTAACAACGGAAAGCTAATATAGTATGCCTACCAATCCAATGACACCATGATAGCAGTTTGATAGTTTGGAGTGTTACAGTAGCATACCAACACTAGCACTTAACAATTGCTTCTAGTTGTTGAGATTCAAAACCACAAATGTCAACCTCATTGTGGTCATTGAAAGTCACCATGTATCATCGTCTGGGGACCATGCATCTATGTGCCAATCCTTTAAGTACATGTTGAAATATTTCACAAGTGAAGAGAAAGTGTTTACCAACTGATTGAGCTAGAGACAAAAAACTGCCAATAAAAAAACATAAATATTCATCCTCTGGGTAACATGAAGAAATAAAGCAAATAGTTTGGCATTCGGCCAGCAGTTTGAAAATAATGTGCACAGTACCAACAGGTTGGGCGGATCGGAATTGAGAGAGCAGAATTGCCGTCCTTATGGCCTGCTGCCGGCAGAGTAAAAACTGCAATCACACTCGGCCATGAAACACTGAATGTGAAAAACAACTTAATTGTGTTTTCCTTTTTCACAAATAGTTGAATGATAATGTGCCTCCCCCCCCCCCACCATCCCAGGATTAAATTCATAAATAAAACATGAATAAATAAATCATCTTTAGAGAACATTTTATGCCAGACTGTAAACCTCATAAAATGTAATGTCCACACAGTTCAGTCAACATGACGGGGGGAAAACATCTCATTATGTTCCCTTTGTACGGTGTATTCACAACTGATCAACAAAAACAGGGTTTTTAAAGCCTACTACTGCCCTCTATCCCCCCACCTAGCAAATCCATTTCTGCCCACTTCAATCCTGTAGCCTCGATGTCTGTCACACTGTTTCCATTCATCCCTTCTTCTAAGGCCCTGGCTAAGAACACTTGAGCATCATGTGTCCAGGCTCCAAATGCTCTCTCATGTACAAAGTGAAGAAGAGGGTGTAAAAGGTCCAGATATAAACCACAACGCCTTTCATCACATTTATTCTGACCACATATACAAGCTGGGGGAACACAGAGAAACATCTTTCCTCTCAGAGACAGAGTAATCAGCTAAAACTCTTAAACCATTAGACAGATACATCTACCTCCCTATATTTGCCCAATCATTGTCCATTCCGCCAGAGGACTTCATACGTCATAGTTAAATTACAAAAGCAATTGCAATGTCAGATTGCTTCAACTTAACAATGACATTGCTGTGAGTGGCTCAAAAGGAGGCTTTTGATGAATTTCTCAAAGAGCTAATGGTTTGTTTTCCCCTGTGAAACTTTCTGCCTTTCTCATCATAGCAATGTTTGGTTTGATGTGGCTTAGCTCCTATGGTGAGCCATCACAAGTCACACTGAGAATATCAGAGATGATCACAATACTGTGTGTCCAACTACTGTAGGCGTAATGTGTTTGAAAAGGAGACACACAGAGGACCGTTGCGTTGAAAAGCCTCAGAGTAGAAAGTGATAGAAGTCTGCTCTTGAAAGGGAAAACCCACCGTGGGATATATTTCATGATCTTGGAAATACAGACGCTCTCCAAATGATGGTTTTCAGAGCACTGAAGCCTTAATGGATGATGTCATTAGGTGACACTTGTTCAAAGGTGAGTTCATAGAGTGAATATATAGTTATTTTATTAGCTCTGACCAGAAAACGCATTAATATCAAAGCCTCCCAACTAATCCCATTATTCTTTGTCTTCGGGGCATCTCCTGGATTTGTCTTTATATCCTCGCTTCATTTGGCTCCCTTGCTGTGAAGGTCTCATTGTAATTAAATGTAATTTAGTTTATCACCAAAATGCATTGTATACACCCTTAAGATATTAAAACATGTAATCCCTTTGCTAGACTTGCAAACGTTTTCAAAGCCTTTTATTTTGCAGATTGTGGCCAGTTTAGCACGCTTCCAAACATTGTTGGCTAATCAAATTCCACATAGTAATTTCAAGTGTTAAAAGTCCCAGTTGCACAGCTCAATATCATAACGTCATTTAAATGTGAGGGCTGGATTTTGCAAAGCACCTTGGAGCCGAACTAGGCCAACAGCACTGTACAGTATCCCGCCAACAGAGAATAGTATCCCATAAACATATATGTAAGTAAAAGCATGCAACCAGAACCACAGCCAGAGGGATGTACAATGCACAGAAACAGATGCAGAGCTGCTATTAAAAAAAAGACTTCTTTTAAATTGAACTCTAATGATGATCTAAGTGCTCAGCTTTTTTGGGCCCAACCTGACAAATAGTGTCGTTCTGTCGGAGGCTGAGAAATTGATGTGCTTTGTATTTTCTTTGCTCTGTCGTGAGGGCAATGCACCCAGTGCCCGACACCCTCCACTGCCAATAGCTTCCTGTCCCCTCCATTATACATCCTCCTCTCCTCTCCTCACCGAAAGGGGCTGGGCTTAATTTACAGCCCCCTCACTGAGAAGTTTGACTAAATGGCAGGTTATTCAGTCACAAGCTATTGCAGTGGTGCACATTAAAGCAATGGATTAGAAGCATTTTTCTAGCTGCATTACTTTCCTCACAAAGTGCAAAGATATATAAAAGGGAGAGAGAGATGGAGAGGGAAGCAGACAAGGAGGAAGAGACACAAACACAAAAGGTCCCTGAAAGTCAGCCGATGCAGACATTTACAGTAAATCTCACTTGACATGATGCATGGCTCGGTATTTCTATATGAAGTATGTCTGAACATTTGCAAAGAAACAAAAGGAATTTAGATATTCATAAGGAACAGAGAGAAGAATAAGTCTGTGGATGAATTTAGGTTACTTTTTATACAGTTTTCTAAAGTACAACAGCGTTTTCCCAAGGGAACTTCAGTTAAGCAGGGCAGGGAAGAGGAAACATAACGTCATCTACAGCAGTGATTCTCAAACTTTTTTCAATAATGTACCCCCTGTTATGGAAATAATTATCATAAGACGCCAATTTGTAACATACAGGACAAACCTCGATGTCTGTTTACCTTCTTTAAGGACACAGGCGGCTTAGCCAATAATGTTATTGTTCCCATTCTGTGACCGGTCAATACTGGGATACAGATGGTCTGTGTTGTGGGTACACTGGGACACTTCCTTCTCTGTATTTGTGGACTCCAAGGTAAAATCTTCGAGGTCATAAGTGTCCGAAGCAAGTAGCTCTGTGTTCCCACACTGTTTAGGCTATCTCCTCAAATATGTTGTTTACTCTCTGCGAAACCAGTTAGATGGGCTGGCAAGAGAGAGGCTCTCCAGAATTGACGTGGCAACTCTACCGTGAAGTCAGAACCTCTGACTCTTGGATTTGTGATGTGAATACTCTGGTACCAACTCCAAATAAATCACAGTGGTTTGACATCAAAGCTCCGACTCTTCCCGTGTCTCCTTCCTGAGTCGGTGACTCCACTGCATGCTACACAGAAGTTTCCTCTACACCCCCTTTGAAAAACAAATTCAGCCAAGTACCCCCTGATCAGCGCAAAAACTATTTGTTAGGGGAAAAAAGCCTATATAGAGGTACAGTACAGCGCTGCACCATCAGTGTCTGATTTATTAAAACAACAACATTGTAACTGAGAAACACTTAAATGCTACATTTCAAATGTTTACAATCCATCACTAAATTCATGGCAAACCAATTTGAACATCATGCAATAACACTGAGACGACATTAGTTGCATTGAACTGATCTTTTTAATCAGTTGTACTTACAATTTAGAGAGAAACATGGGCTTGTGCTTCACTGAGGATCTTTGTCATTCTGACAGGGAGGCAAACTGCAACTTCGAGTTTTTAAATATGTGTAACTCTAGTCTATTAATATAAAACCCACTCTGCTCAAACTTCGTTACTTTTCCTAAAATGTGTATATTTATCTATTTTTTTTTTTTAATTAACATAAAATAAATCTCACGTACCCCCTGCAGTACTCCAACGTACCCCTAGGGGTCCGCGTACCCCCTTTTGAGAACCACTGATCTACAGTATGGACCAAATGCAAAATAGTTTACGGTTTGGAACTATTTAACAACACCTCTGTATGAAATTGACTTACTCCACCTCAACCAACTGCACCAGCTAAAGCTACCTATATATGTATTGGTCAGAATCTAATGGTGTTGTGGAACATCATTTGTTGGTCAAAGGGACAATCTACTGATAAAGCATTAAAGTATAATGAAACATAGTAAGAGGCAGATCTGATAGATACTAAAACTAAAGGGTTAAAGTGGATAATTGCTTCGTGTGAGCTGGGGGGGGGGGGAACAACAGAGGCCCAAGGAAAAGTTTAAGGGGGGGAAATGTAGTTATACATGATTTATGGCACAGCTTTGAGAGAAGCTTGCTGTTGTGTGAAATTTGACATTAAGCATCTTTTATGTAATTCCTGTGTTTTGCCTGGAAACCCAGGGGCGAAGAATATGCAACGTGTAACTTGCTCTATGGAGGAAGGTGGGGCGGAGAGAAAGTGTTCACAAAGCTAATATGAAATGGTGACAATGTGACCGCCGAATACAAAAACAACAACTGGATGTGACACAGAGCTGATGCTGAAAGGCATGTATTTCTACGTGTATTTAAACACTTCCATTAGAATCATGGCTTTGCACAGATAGACATTATCACCGCGGGCCAGAGGCATTTTCTTTAAAGAAATGCATCGTTGTTTTCCTTCTTTATTATGACTGAGTGACCTATGGCCTACACTTTGCAATGTTATTGCTGTGACATTTATTGCACCCCTTTGTTTATGTTTATGAGTGAAACCTTGGTGATATACTTTGCACATACTTAATCAACATCCTTGCTTTAAAAAGGTTGGAAGGCTGAGTATGGCGATGGATATTGTGTGGAGGGTATATTTTATTACTAATTGATGCTTTTTCATCACTGTGTTAATGAGTTTTGTTTTTATTTTCCTGATTATTTTTAGACAAATCCCACTGCTGGCAGAGACCTTTTATCTCCTTTCACTCGCAGAAAATGTCTGGAAAGCAGTGAGTCACTGATTTGCTGGCTGCTGCTTTAGTAAATAACAAATTCAGAGAGGTTTAAAGCACATATTCATATATCAAACTAGCCGTATGAGAGAGTCGCATTGAGAGACAAAAACAAACAAAAGTATGCAAATCATGACAAAGTTGCTTTATTTTGATAATAAAAAGTCCCCATTTGATATGGTTGCAGTATGTATTTGTAATAAACTTTTCACAACCCATAAACAAAATGTGTAATTGAGGTAGCCGACGAATGAGCCGATATATGAAACAATTACAAAGTCAGTGTTAAGTAAATCATGATAAGTTATAGTATAACATTTCATAAAATGGTGGTAAAAAAGTCATAGAGTATGTCATAAATAAAGTCGAAGTGAATTGCATGCACCACCATACAGTGCTGAGTATTCACTGCTAGCCACAGTAATATGAATGCCATCAACATGTATAATATCAATGACGTTTATTATTAACATCTCTTATCGATCGAGAAGCACACAGTGTGCCGCCATCATCTCCGATCACAATAAACTCAATATCTTACGAGTCTGCTCCGGTCCCCTCTCGTTAATGCAATTTAATACGATGTATTTCGCATTAGGTTCCCAATTGCAGTTGCCATGGTGACACACATTTAAAAAAAAAAACATCTCGTAGAGGCTTGTTATTGCTTCATTACAAGCATGTTTGAAGTTGTTCTCTCTTTTTTTTGTTTTTTTCTGAGAAACCTTGGGTGGGAGATAAGCAGACCGTGGCTTCATCAAAGGATGTCCTACCCTGCAAGCAATTACCCCTCCAGGATAAGCTCTTGTTATTCTCTTTACGAGGAGCGCTGATTCCGGTCCATCCAAACCATCAGGGAAAGTGCACACTCGAGACTTCAGTGGACATTTTGATGAGTAAATCGCACACAAAAAGTTCATGGAAGTATTTTTTAGGAGGTAAAATTGGCCATTTAAAGAGAGGTTTTGTCCATCAGCTGGAATTATAGTGGATTCAGAGCAGTGTTTGGAAAATCATTTGGAGGATTGCTAGAGGTTCTCAAGGGTTTTTGTTCCTGAAAATAATAAAAACCCCTGTTGTCAATGTCTCAGAATCTTTTATTTCCCTTCTTCTTGGAATTCTGCACTTGTGACCCCCGTTTTGAATCAAGTGAAATCAAAGCTAGGAGCCATTACTATTCTCCTTAAAAGTTGATGAAATGTCAGAAGAAAACAAATGTGTTATCCACTTGTCTCAATTATTTGAAGGTGATTTGGCTCTATGCAATTTGGTTTTCAAAAGCATGCTTCAAAGGAAACAGCAAATTGCTTTTTAGTTGGACAAAACAACTATTTTGATAACAGGTTGTGTTTTCTGAGCCATGTTTTTAGAATTAAAAAAGTAAATATGTTACGTCATTTGATATACTTTTGTATCCTCCTTTTTCATACCCTTTATGTATCCGCCCTTTAAAATCAAACTGAAATAATTGCCATGTAATTGTTGTATTTAATATACTGATTCTACTACCTCAGAATGATAGACCTTTATATCTAGTGCTGTTTTATAAAGTGTATTTGTTTTATTTGCTTCTATGTTTGTCCACCGGCTAAGAGACAACATATGCAAATTGAGTTAGCATACATCTTCCTCCGTTTGTGCAGTAACCTTCAAAAAGTAACGTAAGAAACACTTTATTTCCATTCTTTGCAGTACATTGATGCTAAAAAGGACTATATGGTAGTTTTGCATTTACAAGAAACCATCATAAACCTTATTATGGAATTCATGTGTTTAATGTTATTAACAATGGAGTTTTTGATTACATTTGCAAAAATGTACAAATGCAATGATATGTGTTGTACTGGAGATTGTTAAAAGGTGACATGTTCTACAATGTGAAAGGTGGACTATTTTGGGAAATATTCAAGAAGTTATGGTTGGCTGCCGGTAAGCATCACACCGAAAGCTATAACATAAGTTTGACCAAAAACTAGAGGCAACAAGTTGTTTATATTGACGGATAACTGATCTCCAGGCACCTTGCAAGTCTCTAAGTGTCATAAAATGTATGGCAGGAAAAGGCCGCTGGGAAGGTATCAATCCAAAGTTCAGACCATAGGCAGCGGTTTGGGGGTTATGTTATACGCTCAAATGTACACAGCCACCAGACTTCACCTTTTTCCTTCTTGTTTCAAGTATGTTTTTTCACTAAATATGTTTTCAAAAGTAAGACGTGTTATCCCTTAAGGAAGTCTGACCCTGAATAGACTGGGCTGCCAAAAACAATGACAATGCTTTCTGTCTGAATAAGAGAGTCGCTGTATATTCAATTATTTTTACTCCAATATACCAAATGTAGGACTCAGGAGGCTGTGGAACATTTCCCAATTGGTTTATATTAGGAAAAAAAAGCTTAAGAGAAACTCTACTTAATGGATCAGAGGTTATCTAAAAGATTGAAACTACCTAAAACAAAATGACCTGGACATATGACCTGGGAAAGGTTTAAACCAAACGTCAATTTGTCAATTTAGTTTGTCTTTTTGGCTTCGATTAGGGTATACTGTACATAAGGTGAGACAGGCTGGGAACTGACAAGCCACAGCACTCCTACTGCCACCTCCTTAATGATATACCTCATTTTAAAACCATTTAAAAAGGCTCTACTTTATAGGTAACCATGAAAGTCTCCCCCCTCCCCTCCCCCCTTGGCCCTGGGTCTAAAGCATCAGCCAGTGCACCAGTCTGTCCTCTCCACGTTTGTATTGCTTCAGTTTGGGGAGGTGTTTCCATAAAAACAGCTATAATGAATATTTCAACAGTTTATTAACAATGGATCATAAAATGACTTGCTTGTGAAAGGCGTCACTCAAATCCAGTGAGTTCTGTTTTGGTTTTAGGGCTCGCTATCTTAAGGCTTTGGTTCAACAGTGGTATTTTTTGAACAAACACCCGTTTGTAGCCAAAAGGCTGTAACATTTTGAAAAATTGCTGGTGAACATATTGGTACATTTACTGGGTAGCAGAATATGTAGTGGTGTAGTTGATTGGTATAGTCAAGGTTAAAAGCATGTTGGGCAGTTGATTGACTGATCCATCTGCCATACATTTTAGATTGTACATGACACATTTCCTTCTCATTTAAATTGAGATTAAACAATGGCCTCAGTAGTTGGAAAACATATTTTGCCTCTATAATTCATAGCTTCACAGTCTCAGCCTCATAATACATGGCGTAGTCATGCAGGAGTGCCACAACATTTTGGATGCACCCTATTCACTTGCCTGGTTTTGTTTTCTTGTTGTCCATCTTACAATAGTATGTGCATTAAAAATGGCAGTTAATCATTTCATAGAGTGGCATTATGACATGAGAGATTGCCTGGAACAGATTGGAGTGTCGCGCTCTTGTGTTTATCCCGATGTATGACAGATGAGCAGGAGACACATGACATGAGAGCCATGTGGAGTAAAGGACTCTTTGAGACATGCAAATAAATCATTATTGTCAACCCCTCCGGAGACGCGCTTCCTGTGTTTCAGAAAAGACAATTATTGCGTTTCACAGTGACACGTGTTTCACAGTGTATACTTCACTGTACTGTAACCATCTGTCAGCTTATCAGGTATATGCTGCAGTGCCTTCTTCCCGTTTGTGAAATGCTTTCATCTACACATTTGACACGTACTTTCAATGTATTGTTGTTTTCTCAAGCTTCCAAACTGTAGCAATGGTGGTTTGTTACTATATTCTTAAAGGAAGAGGACTATACGGTCATTTGAAGGTCAGCTGGTGACTTTCTTTTTCCTCCCTCAAGTCCCAGAGGTAAATGGCAGGTATGAGTTACCTTTAACCTAACCAATGCAGTCCAGGACTCTACAAGACCCTTTACAGATGGTGAGACATCTGTACGCATTGATATGGAAATGCTGGACCACTGACAGGAGGTTGGGTTGTTTGATTTCAGTTGGCACCGGGCAATCCTCCCCCTTTTTTTTTGTTACCGTTCCATGTCGCTGAAATATTTACCGAGCATACACCCATTCATCTACGGGTGATAACAGGGGGCCCGGCGTTTCTTTGTTTGCTTGGCGGTTTGCCGTGTGATGCAAAGCGAGAATCACAGCGTGAAACAATTGCAGTGCGCTTGTGTGTAGGTGAATGGCGGCAATGAAAAGCCCATTGTCAGCTTTGTGCGCCAGATGTGGCTCGGGCAAAAGATTTAGAGGAGGTGGATGCAGGAGGTGTCGACTCCAAACATCGCTTTCAGGGGAACAGCTAACCTTTTCCCAAGCCAGAATGCCCAAATCTGTAGCATCATACAGCCAAGGTGGAAATTCACTCGGGCCAAACACTCCCATTCCTAAGTGTTGATGTTGTGGGGGTGGACAGTACAAGAGTAGATACTGAACTGACTGAATGTCTGGTTGCTTTCCTGTCAATGTATCCGCATTGCAAGCTCCTGACAGTGGGAGGATAAGGAGGTCAAGACTCAGAAGTGATCCTCCCCTCCGCATCTTCCTCTCCATCTGTCCCCCCACCCATTGCTACACCAACAGCCCTGTTTATTCCCTCCATCACCATAATACCAGTCATTTGTGCGACGCAGGGCTCGAAACCTGTAATTTTCAGGAAATCAGGCTGATGTGAGAGTGAACATGATTCCTGCCCAATGCATGTTTTTTACGGGGCCCAGAGTACATAAAACAAGGCTGTGAGTTTATAACCACCGTGAGGCTCATTAAAGCCAGGAAATACAATTATTGGATTGACGATAATCGTTCCAATTAGTTCCGAAAACAATTTTTTTTATTTGCCCAAAACTCACAACCAAAACAATCAAATTGTGGTCTAGATATTTCAGTGGGAACCACAGTTGGACAATAAACGTTCCTGGATGGTGCATCACATATGCATGAAGCTGAACATGCATTATCAGATTCCAGGTAGAGGCGTGTAATTTATGTATAATGCAGCGCCGGTGAAATTCCTTTTTTTATCCATGACACTCATCTTGTTTAGTATGAATTTATTTCATTGTTTTCTCCCCTAATTTTTCCCTGGAGCGACTAATCAAGGTTTGAGCCGTGCTCTTACTTCTAACTCCCACACATTGTCCCTTTATTTATTCACCTTCTGCTGGGGCTCACATACATCGGAATATGTTGAGGGAATTTTAATTTCCCGTAATGTTCCTGCGCTGACGTGAGGGAAGCGTGGCAGGCGGAGGAACACAGATGTGGATTCTATAGAGTGAGAGATAAAGAATGGGGGTGAAATTGACGCTCGAGTTCACTCCCATCAAGTGTCAAGTCCCTTACATATCTGGAGGACACATTGTACCCACTGAAGAATCAGAGTGCCAGAACATTATCCAGTTTTCATTTCGCAGCTGGGATTTGAGTCTTAGTCGATGATAGGAGCTACTATTGAGCTATGATGGGGGGGGGGAATCAGTGAGAATTGATTTCAGGTTTCGGACCCATATATTCTGTATCATTACTGTGCATTCATTCTCAAACAACTCTGTCTGGCTAGTGGCTACCTTAAAATTGTCTTCCTTCTGATTTTACACTCCCTAATGAACCATAATTTCTGAAATGTTTCCTTTCGGGAAGTGAACCTTTTCTCCAATTCAGGGTAATATGAAACTGTTTCCATTTCCTGCACCTATTTCAGACATTTCCTTTCCCGAGAACACCAGCAGTTATTTTAGATATGCTACTGAATGAAAGCTCAGTGTAACTATTGTAACTGGAAGCTGCATGCGTCACAACTCTTCATGTAGGAAAACCGAGGCGCTTTCTCTCACTGTTACACAATTCACTGTAAAAATAGGTGTGAAGTTGTCCGTGCAGATCTCTGCATGACCTTAGGAGAGCATTCATAACCCTCTAGACCAAAATCAATCTCCTTTATGATGACCAATTATCAAGGTTCCTGTAACCCTGTCTACATGAAATCTATATGCAACTCATCATTTACATTATTAATACATTCTGACATTGTTTCTTGCTGAGAATTTACAGTAATTTATTGCGATATGCAGAAGTTGTTCTTAAATCTACAGGTGTTTGCGTATTTTGACCACACATTATGTTGATCAAAGCAGCTTTCATTACTGGTGCAGAAAATGTATTTGATCCCAGTATTGTATCCTGTACTCAAACTGTATCGTGTAATTGATGCCCAACAAGGTGAAGAAGATAAATGCATTTTTTTAAAGACTTATGTTTCGGAATTTCTGCTTTAGTGGATAGTAATAGCTAAAAAGACAGAAAATACAGAAAAAGGGGGGCGAGCAGCAAAGGGTCTGATCTGCAGAGAGGAATCAGCTTTGAAACTAGAGGATGCACCAACAAGGTGAGATAACGGGACGCCCAAAAACTTTATAAACTTTATAAAATGCTGCTGCGGATACAAGCGGCCGAGATGGGTTTTCTCCGCAGGGTGGCTGGTGTCTCCCTTAGGGATAAGGTGAGAAGTTCGGTCATCCGGGAGGGACTCGGAGTTGAGCCGCTCCTCCTTCGCGTCGAAAGGAGCCAGTTGAGGTGGTTCGGGCACCTAGTTAGGATGCCACCTGGGCGCCTCCCTAGGGAGGTGTTCCAGGCACGTCCAGCTGGGAAGAGACCAAGGGGTAGACCTAGGACCAGGTGGAGGGATTATATCTCTTCGCTGGCCTGGGAGCGCCTTGGGATCCCCCAGTCAGAGCTGGTTGATGTCGCCAGGGAAAAGAAAGTTTGGGGCTCTCTGCTGGATCTGCTACCCCCGCGACCCGACCACGGATAAGCGGGAGAAGATGGATGGATGGATGGATGGATAAAATGCTGCTTGAATACTGGAAAAAAAACAAAAAAAAAACACAGGTTCAAACCCTGCAGGATGAGAACATAAAGAGATGTTTAAAGAATGACTCAGTTCGGCATCTTTGTTTCCAGTCACCACATCATGCATGTCCTCTGGAAACTGTTTTAACATTTCAGTGACATCAATTAAAAAACCTCTAATTTCTAACATTACAATTGTCTCTTTTCTGTGTGAACCTGTATGCATGTGTGCAGTGAAATATAAAGCAGCCGTTATCCTGTTGTTTCACAGGCTCACGGAGCATGAATACACCCACTCCCACATCACCTTTCCTTTCACCCCCTCATCCATTATTCACACACAGTGGACAACACACTCATATCGACTACACAGACTTTTATAAAAGCCCAGTGCTTCACTATGCAGATAATATCTGCTTGACTGGGAAAAACACAGTTGCATTAAAATATGTCAATATCCAAAAGCTCACAATCTTTCATGCTCTGTAACACTTTGAAACTTCCTGCCAGCCCTGCAGGGAAGGGGAGGAGGAATACAGATGTTCCAGCTGCCTCGAGGGAATATTTTTCTGCTTCTTTCACTTCTGTTGACAACGATGTGTGCAGCTTTTTCCTCTCATTTCACCACCGGGCAAGGTCACCCGTATCATTTGCATTTTATGGAATTGTATCTGAGGAGGAAGATTTCTGATTTGTATTAATGTGCATGCACATGCCGCTTTGTTTTCCTGACATGCACTGAATATTCAGCACCATCCAGGGGTAAAGTCAATAAATTCATTCAGATTACCTGAGAGTGGAAGTGGGACGGTTCATGCCGTGGAAATGATTGTCTCGTGGTGAATAATGTGGACTCGGGTGTTTTAAATCCACAAGTAGTTGTCCTTGAGGGAAGTGTTTTAACCTTTTCAAAGCATATTGTTCAGACATACATTTAACTTCATACGTGTGTTCATGCTAGCTGTGCTGTAACTGCCTTAAGGAAGACTTAGCTGATGTGAGTGTCTGCTGATATGGTATTTAATGCATGTAGTTGAGACGCAAACAGGTTTGTTTTTAACATTTCCTTGAGAGCTTTTCACACAAACAACACTACCTACCTACCTATCCCCCCCCCCTTCTGAGTTCCTTGCATCATGAGAGAGTGAGCCCACGGCAGACTGTGGCCCCGGTCACTGTGCCTGAGCGAATGGATCCCCTGGCACAATTCAGTCCTCACAGCCCCGCTGGCCACGACATGCGAGTAATCGTCATCCTCCGCTAATCGGTAGAGGTGGGTGAGATGGAGCCAGGGGGCCAACGTGATGCCCTTTGGTGAAGTTGAGTCATTTTTCACATGAGACTAATACCAATGCTCAAAATAAAAACATGCCTCTGTGCCTGAAGTGTATGATGTTAGAGCACTTTAAATGTAATGTGGTAAATAGGCCTACATCGATGTTTAGGTGTTCTGTGGGTGCTTGGTGGTTTATTTATCGGACAACTGCTTTAAGGCATACAAAGAACAACTGAAAAGACTACACAAGCTCTAAAAGGTCAAGTTTGCTTTAATAAGAGATGCTTGGGACTTCTTTTGCATTGTTACAAGGTAGAGATAACATTTACAATTGAATAATCCTGAAGGACAAAACTAAAAACTGCTTTTCTCTCTTTTGAATGTCTATTCACTTTAACTGAACATCACATTAATTATGCTCTGAAAATAACAAAAAATACATTTGAATAAATGTCCAATTATATTCTTCACACAAGGGCACTATCATTTAACAGATGAATGAATGGGCGTCAATACTTTCTTTAAAGCTTATGTTCAGCATTAAAACGCCAGAATATACCACAATTACATCACATTTTGAAATAATAGATACACAAATCTCAGTTAAGTTCTACCCTATTTCCAGATTCTCCTGCAACAACAACTAATAACAAACAAAATATAAATAAATCAGTAACTCAGTAAAAAGGGAGAAAAAAAAGAGGCATTTATTTATTGTAGTATTACTTGATCACAAATATGGAACATCCATCCATCCATCTTCTCCCGCTTATCCGTGGTCGGGTCGCGGGGGTAGCAGTTCCAGCAGAGAGCCCCAAACTTTATTTTCCCTGGCCACATCAACCAGCTCTGACTGGGGGATCCCAAGGCGCTCCCAGGCCAGCGAAGAGATATAATCCCTCCACCTGGTCCTAGGTCTACCCCTTGGTCTCTTCCCAGCTGGACGTGCCTGGAACACCTCCCTATAGGGGAGGCGCCCAGGTGGCATCCTAACTAGGTGCCCGATCCCTCCTGGATGACTGAACTTCTCACCTTATCCCTAAGGGAGACGCCAGCCACCCTGCGGAGAAAACCCATCTCAGCCGCTTGTATCCGCGATATAGAACAGCCCGCTAATATTCATTTTTTTATTATTTTGGATTTAATTGGTGACCCAAAGGTTTATACTGCATACAGCTTACCCAGGATTCTGTCTTCTTATACCTAATGAACAGTTCTGGTCCATAAGCAGACACATTGCAGATATTCTATGATTACATACTGATACAGATTGGTAGTGTGTAGGTGTTGAAGTGAGAGGTGTCAACTCTCACTGACGTGACTCTTCACAACATGGGGTACTACATTTAGTCTGTGTAATTCCACTCAGTATAATTACATACTTCAAAAGTAATGCAGGTGACATTTTAAAGATCTTAGTTTTTCTCTTCAATATGCATGCAATATGTCAAGGAGATCAAATATGACGGAATGTATGAGCTATTGGATGTAAAAAGAGTTAGTCACGGCGTAGGTTGCGGAACATTGTAGAAAAGCTCACCACATATCCATAACTTCACCCTCAACATAGACCGCTTCCCAGTTCAAACCTCCTCACATCCGGAACCTAGGCATCATATTAGACCAAACCCTCTCGTACAACAAATAAACAGATCACCAAGACAGCCTTCTTCCACCTCAAAAACATCGCCCGTCTACGTCCGTCCCTCTCCCCCACTGCTGCAGAAACCCTCATCCACGCCTTCATCAGCTCCCGTCTGGACTATTGCAACAGCCTCCTCTATGCAAAAATCCTCAAGAAACTTCAATACATCCAGAACTCCGCCGCCCGTCTACTCACCCACACCCGAATCCGTGAACACATTACACCCGTCCTCATCAAGCTCCACTGGCTCCCCATCCCCCAGAGAATTCAGTACAACATCCTCCTGATGACGTACAAAGCCCTCCATAACCTGGCCCCATCCTACCTGACTGACCTCCTCCACAGACACACTCACACTCGCTCCGCTCTGCTGCTGCCAACCTCCTGCCCCCCCTGCCCCCCCCAACCCCCACCAACCTCAAGTCCTGGGGCGGCAGAGCCTTCTCCGTTGCTGCACCCACCCTCTGGAACTCACTATCCATCAGAGATTCTTCCTCCCTCACCGCATTCAAAACATCACTCAAAACCCACCTGTTCAACCACCTCCCCCTCCCCCCTATTTTCTGTTTCTCTTTTTGCATTTCTTTATTCTCTGTCAAAGCGTCTTTGAGTTTCTAGAAAAGCGCTATACAAGTCTCATGTATTATTATTAAATAATGTGGCATCTGCGAGTTTTTCCACGTGCCACTGTTTGTGGAAGCAAGAGACAAGCATTATTAACTCCAAACTATAATCCCTGCCACAGACATGAGCAAAAATACATCTTAAAAACATCTATAAGCTCATTATCTTTTGAGTGTCAATAGGAATTGAAAATCGCCTGGATGAGCTGCACGTTCTCACCCGGCAGTGTACTTTTTGACGCTGATGCGCCACAGATATCTATTTTCTGTGCAGCGGTCTCCATTTTCGGATCACAACACATCCTCTATTTTTGTTATAATCTTTCCTTTCCCTTTCTCACCATCTCCTAATGTAAATCGGCCCATCCGCTATGAACGCTTTCTATAAAAAAACAACAGCTTTGAGCCCAAGTGAAGGCTGCTAAATAACTTGCTTTTCTTTATCAGGCAAAAATAATAATTGGGTGGGGAAACAATGCAAACAAACAGCTTATGCGCCTCAAGGCTGGATGTGCACGGCATGCTGCTTTCACCCAAAGTTTTCTTCAAGTTCAATTATTAAAACAGCAAAGGTTGACACTGAAAACAGACACCTGAATCTAATGATGACAGTTAGAGCCATTTGTTTACAAGCCATTTCATTATTGTCCAGTGAACTACAGTCTGGGGTCACACGACAATGAAAGCTCAGTTAGTGGGAATGCTGTTAACAGCATTCCCACTAACTGTTATTCTACGGACGAAAAGTTTATTATTATTCCGCCGGTATTTTGGCCCTCTTCTTCTCCCGCATTGAACATCGCAGAAACTCCGTTCAAACATCAAAACGTTCAGCTCGGTCGGGAATTGATGGCTATTACTTTTCTCATTCATAACTTTCATAATTCCAGAGATACATCCCATAATACATCACATGTTTAACATTGAAGTCAATGGAGGAAATCTTCAGACTTCAACAAATCTTCATGCGAATTCAACTGCTAACTGTTCATTCATACTTTCACTCAGAAACCTCATTCCAACTTTCAAATGTTACAAATCTTTCTGACATTATTCGTGTGAAACAACTTTTAAATCTGATTCTTACTTTTAGAGATATTAACATTTGTTCAGACCTTGTTTTCAAGGTTTTCTTCACATTTTAACATTAACTAGAGTGCGTGATGTCACAGCTAGAGGGTGAGAAATCTTGAAATTTGCCTTCATATGTATTATTTAAACTGCCATAATTCCCAAACCCTACATCCCTGAGACATAATCTATCATGATAAACGTAGGAAAACATCTCGTAGCTTGAAAAATTACAAATAATTAAGCAAAAATAATTCAACAAAATGCCTCTTGAGGGCATGAAGTGACAAAAACGTTGAACATTCCTCCATTGAAGCCCATTGTAATTTCAGGCAGATATTTCCTCACAGCAGCAGCCGCACACCTTTAGTTAAACTGCCAAAAAGGCCACATTATTAACCCGAAAGTACACAAAAATTACACTTCAGATACTCAACTTCCTTGACATGCTTCACGTTTTGAAATTTCACAGATATCTGTTACGGTTCTTCCACAAAACGTTCACATGTAAGAGGTTCATCTCTCATTCAGAACAATGAAGCCTTTGAAGTCTAGGCACCTCATTAGCTCAACTATAAACACCTGTGCAATGGAACACGATGTCATAACTCCAACTGACATGCAGCAGACTTCAACAGTCCAGCCGTGAAGACATCTTCTGGACAGTTTTGAGATTTCTCCAAATGCCATTGCCATGGCAACACAATGCTCGCTTTGAAACACGGTTTTCTCATAGCTTCAGTGAAAATACTCCAAACAGCCCAGAACTTCACAGGTTTGATAACGATGCAGCCATCAATGCATCTTAGCGTAGTATGGGGTGTCATGAAATGCCATTGCCATGGCGACAGACCACTTGCCATGAAACACGATGAGGCTGTAAGTCCAATGGACACGGTCCAATCGTCCCCCAATCTTCACTTGTATATCACCGGTCCATGCCTCAACAGCTCTACGGCAACTCTGAGATCTCACCATATGCCGTTTCCATGGAAACGCATCCCTCGCCATAAAACATGATGTCGCTATAACTCCTATGAAAATGTTCAAAAAGTGCTCAAACTTCACATGTGTGTTAACAGTCCAGCCGTGAAGACATCTACGGGACACTTTTGAGATTTCTTCAAATGCCGTTGCCATGGCAACACAATGCTCGCCATGAAACACGGCTTTCTCATAACTTCAGTGAAAATACTCCAAACGCCCCAAAACTTCACAGGTTTGTTAACGATGCAGCCATCAACGCATCTAAGCGTATTATGGGGTGTCATCAAATGCCGTTGCCATGGTGACAGATCATTCGCCATCAAGTTAGTTCAGAAGTTTGCAGTTCAAATATTCTTCTGCTTTTCCAAGCCTTTTTACTTTATTTTCTTCTCTTATCACACATTCAAGCTCCCTGTGTTCATGTATCATTTCAATCTCAAGTCTTCACTTTCTTCTTACACATTTCATTTTAATCTAAATTCTTCACTTTCTTCTTACACATTTCATTTTAATCTAAATTCTTCACTTTCTTCTTACACATTACATTTCAGCATAGCAGTTTAGCGTCAGCTTTTCAGCATAAAGCATTCCCACTAGCAATTTCTTCAGGAATTGCATTCTCTAGTTCAATTTGCAACTCACTTGAAGAGAGTGCATGTTATGTTAAT
This sequence comes from Gymnodraco acuticeps, assembly GCF_902827175.1. Lineage (NCBI taxonomy): Eukaryota > Metazoa > Chordata > Actinopteri > Perciformes > Bathydraconidae > Gymnodraco > Gymnodraco acuticeps. Next base: position 1,903,008 of record NW_022990484.1, read on the forward strand.
GTATGTTATTTTACCACTAAAGGACATTAGTGGATGTTGTCGGAACATTTTGATCAGGTCAGGATGCTTGAGCAGAGTCTTAGCAGTCTTGTCTATCCATTAGCTTATGTTCTACTTGCAGGAGAACTTGTTGAAAAAACTGAAGATGTTTGAATAACGGTGAGCAATGAGTCCCCAAAGCAGAACCAGAATAGAAAATAATATTTGGACTTGAAAGACATGTTGACATTTTGCTGTAGAAAAAGCACTGGTGTATGTTTTATAATTCATATGACTATTCCTTTTAGCTGTGCAACATGAATAGAACAGATACATTGACATTTACACTAAGGACATATTCTACATGTATTTTTGGCATGTGCACTTTTTAACGTAACTCTAACCCAGGTGTGTCCAAACTGCGGCCCGGGGCCAAATGCGGCCCACGGACCATTTTGAATCGGCCCTTAGTAAATTCTGAAAGTCTAATGAAATAAGGCCCACAAATTAAACTTGTGCTTGTATTATACATATTACATATATAGGTAAACATATATTGCACAGTAGTATTCATATGTTAATAAGCCCACTTTTTTAAATAAATCCAGTCAATTACATTTGAAAACATTTCGTAACAAATCAAACTTGATAAGAAAAAAGCCCAATAAATTATTTACCTAAGTGTGAAATATACCCTTCATATTTGCCCTTATAAGCAATCTGAGGCTTCTGTTGTAAGGAATGAGCTGCCAACAAAATAAAGTAGACCCTATGTAGAGCTGTGATGAAGGCTGTTTTGTTTCCCTGTTAAGCCCCAAGGTCCCCGTCGGCGGGTACTTTTTTCACGACACTGTGTCTCAGGGGATCTTAATATTTAAGAACCTATTAATGTGTTATACCAGATTAACGGGAATAATCTCAGCTAACTGACGATACAAACCATTTTTACCAAAACAAAACACAAGTCTCATAAGAAGCATCTAAATGACCCCTGAGCGAAAAATGCTAACGCACTTTGGCACAGAACTCAAGATAAAAAATACCCTTATTACTTATCGTAGCTGCACATACAAGATATCCGATTAAAGCTGAGGTTCCACAGATTATTTAGATATATATATCATCACCGAGTGATCCGAACTCTTGACAGGGGAAGCAAACAGACATCACAACAGTACCTTTACGGAGCTTTTACGGGAGATCGTCTCACCGTAGCTGTCAATCTGATCAAAAGACTTGTTCAATGGCGTTAAAACGAATGAATCGGTTAATCCATAGGTTGATAATGTTTCTGGGTAATAATTTTTTTATTTATAATCCATAATTCCATTTTTATGTAAAAATCAAAGAGTAAAAGTTAGCTGCTAATGGTAGCCACCAGAGTTATCGCAGCTTCCGGTCTTGGCAATGCGGCAGTCTCACACACACATTACCAAATAAGGAGTATGTGGGAGTTCCCCTCGATTCCATTGGCTCTGACGGTTAGAAAGAGATGTCAATCAGCAAAATCGAGCAAGGGGGGCCAGAGATAGGTCAAATCCACCCAAATGACACCAGAAGTGTTTTTTTTTGCTAAATCTCTCTAAAAAGGTCAAATTTCACTTGTTTTGCATCAATCTTGATACAGGGTACTTATTATATGTTGTAGTTTGGATTCCTAAAGCTTTTAGTCTACCATCCCATCATTCAAGGCTGGTTTTCACTATAAGTAATTATTTTTTTGGACGGACACAATAATTTACATGTTTTTTACTGTGTTCAATCTGAATTTACTTTAAAATAAAAACATCTATATTGATTCTGACACTTCTACATCCAACTCACAGGTGTAACCTTGCGTTGAGAAAAAATATTATTAATTTAACCCTTTTAGACGGGAAGATATGGTCATTTGTTCTGGGAATGTCATTTTCGAGCCGGAGACCTGACAAACAGGCTTGCATGTTCAAGTAACAAGCATCATTTACCTACATTGGATTAATTTAGCTAACTTAACTTACGAGGCAATATTCCTCTAGTGAGTGGCCCAGCCCTTCTTATATGTTTCTGTATGTGGCACTCGATGAAAAAAGTTTGGACACCCCTGCCCTAACCCAACCTCACTCTGAACCTGTTATGCCGGGACATTTATCGTTTTCCATTATGGCGTGTTCCAGGTTTCGCACAAACCTTTGTTAAGTGTTTGTCTTCTGCAGTTAATCATCCAAGCACGTCACTTTCCTGGCAACACTTCTGACTGATTTGCCAACATCCATTTATATTAGGCAGCTTCATCAGAGGGATGGACTTCATTCACAGAACAATGAGTTTGCAACCAATGAGTAAAACTTCTCCATTACACAGGAGAACAAAACAAGTGAAAAAGTCTATTCCATCCATTTGACTGCTTGATAACACGGTAAGCCATACATTTTAACATATAAATACACAGCTTAACTCAGAGTGTGTGTTGGCACTGTTGTATCTATTGGTTGTGCTTTGAAAGGGAATTGCATATAATGCCAAGTCAGGGCTTGCCAATTATTGTCTTAAATTCCTCTTTTCAGCGAGTTCTAATGGATATGTGCCTTTTGAAAAAGCTTTGTGCCAGAACAATTGGACGAGCCAATCGCGGTGAATAGTGAATGTTGCCTGTTAATTACAACCTTTGCCTAATGTTTGTAAAATACAAGCCAGTGCTCCATTTGTCTGCCAGTTATTAGACAACACTGCGAGGTGCACGTATACACAAGACCCCCGCTCGCTGTTTAGAATGCTTAATGAGTTGAAGATCACAGACAAAAATAACCGCGCTCCTAAATCTACGAAATCATGAGTTTATTTTGCAGAGGGTGTTGTGTTATTATTTGTTGTGAATACCCTTTGTTGGGCTTTGACAAAACAAGAGCGTGGCCGATTTTTAAAAGGTGTTATATCAGGGTGGTTTTGGTGTGATAGTTGTTAGAATGTGACAGTAGACATTTCCAAATAGTAAAAAGCAGCAGAATCATCAGGCTTTTCACAATAGTGCCAGGGACAATGGTGCCATAGTAACACTGGCAATGAGACAGGAACTCAAAGTTGCTGTCAGTGCAAATCAAAAGGTTTCATTTCTAGCAAGGAAATTATTATTATTTACAAATTATTCAACTATGCAAACAAAGTGTGTACTAAGTAATGTGATCCATGTAAAACCCCTAGAGCTTCCTTAATCTTCTAGAAAGATGACAAATATATGTTATGATTATATTTGAGGCCCTAGTTAGATTGAACTAGATTTAATTATATAGCTCTGTTGATAATTTGCTATAAGGGTTTGTAGATTAAGTACAACATCTCAAATTGAGTGAAAAGTGGATGTTTGGCTTCAGTAAGAGCTTCAAACTCAAGTTTCTGCGTCTAGTTTGTCAGTAACCACATTTTACTTTCATTGAACCCGACAGTTATTCAGAAACCAAGGTCTAGCATCTTGTTTAGAGTTAACTTTTCTTTGATCAATTGTGTCATGCATCTGTTTAGCTGTTGTAGTTTTACCTTTTCAATCTTTTAAGTAAAGTTTTAGGAAGAGGTTTCATATTTTAGCAATGTGAACTCTTGCATGGCTGCTTTCTGCCAACCATCGTCAGACTGCAGCTTGTCATGCTCAATTTGTGCAACTCCCATGTAGTTAAACACTGAGCATGTCACTGCCTGTAACATATCACACACACACACACACACACACACACACACACACACACACACACACACACACACACACACACACACACACACACACACACACACACACACACACACACACACACACACACACACACACACACACACACACACACACACACACACACACACACACACACACACACACACACACACACACACACACACACACACACACACACACACACACACACACACACACACACACACACACACACACACACACACACGTAAAAAGACAAAACTGAGCAGACACACAGGGGACGACGAATCCACGCAGGAATTAAATATCAAACAGCACAACAAACCATTTATTTAGACACACACACAAGCGTTAACACTCCTCTCTGTGGTGCATTTCACTCTCAGTGAAAAATATAAACGGTTTCATGCTTGGGCACAGCTCATTGTGATGCAAATATATGAGAATGCTGGTTTAATGTTTGCCCATAGGTTGACAAGAACAAACGTGATATGGAGATTCTCATTCGGCTTCACCCAGAACGCCAAGGGCAAATGGAAATGGTTTAGTGGGGCGGATCGGCCCCAACATCACCCTGGCAGGGAACTTTGGTCTCCTCTTTAATTAATGAGCGCCAGTGTTTTGGAATGTAAATATGCTACTAAGCAGACACACTGCTCAGTGATGTGGAAAGAGCCCGACAGCAGGAATATGAATACATTTGCCTGTCTATAAAATGTGAATATTCAGTCATGCTGTGCTTGATATCATTGATTCTTGATCAAGTGACAGTGTATCAGGCACATAACTGTTGCTTTTCCAGCCATATTTGTGATAAGTCCCACTGTAGGACTATTTTTAGTATCTGAACGCACAAACAACTGGCCAATTGCTAAATTATGCCAACCTCTTACTACATGGAAAATGTTCTCAGAATTCTTAGATTTATTTTTAAATGGCAGCATTCCAAATGACATACTTTTTACTTGTACTGCAGCTGCACTTAAAATAATGTACTGTTATTTCCTTGTGTCTATCCTGCTGATAGTATATATGCTGCGCAATGGATGGTGGGCCAAAATAGACAGAAACCATGCTAGCTTGCATACTGTAAAAAAATGACCAGATGCAGAAGGACATTATACAATTTCTCTGGCACACTTAGTCAGGTAGCATTGGGTATAGAAATCCAGGGAATGGGTTCTTTACAGCAGCAGCACTTAAAAAGGAAGGGTTCCAGATCAAATGTCCTTATTTTTAAGTAAATTATTTTGTGGGTTTAATTGATGTTGACTTCCCCATGAGGCTTATGGATCTGTTTCCATGGGCAGAAGTTGTGCAGTAACATTGTTTAAGAAATATAATATCCAACAAGCTGCTGAGGAAGATGCTCCCTCCTGTATAGGTCAGCAGAAATCAAAACACGAGCTCTGAATTTAATGTCAAAAAGAGACTGAATTATGGATCATCAGTACCAAAAGCTTTTAATGCACCGCCGCCTGAGCCAAATGAAAAGTGATCGCTTATCGCTGAGGGACTCTTGCTGTATTTAATGACTTAAAAAACATTGCTGGTGGCCCTTTGGAGGCAACTTAGTTTTAAATCGCAGCGCGAGAAGGCGAAAAGTGAAGGTGAAAATAGCTTTTATTATACAGTAGTGTCTTTATCCATGATGAAATAAAAGCAGTATAGGCTCACAATGAAACTTTATTAGTAATGTGTATGTTATTTGTGTGTGTGTGTGTTCTAGCTAGCCAATTGTGCCTCTAGGATAGTACTGTGAAAAATACGGCTCTTTATTATCTCATGTAAATAAGCTGAATGGGTTCTGCGGAGGCAATAACATTTGCTGAATAACTACAAAAACAACAATAGTCCCCTGTGCCGTATCCCTGTAAAAACACATTTATTTATAAAAGATAATAACACAACTGAGAAGACAGGGAAGCCAGAAGCCAATTATGTATCCCTTTGCAAAAAAATGTCCCTACGTGGTCAAACAGATAAACTGATGAGGTCAATCGTTCCCTTGGATTTTTCAAAAGGTGCTAAATAGGCTCGAAGAAGTGAAAAATTAAAAGCGGGGAGGAAAGGTGTTTTTACAAGTCAGCAAGTCCCCCAGCCTCAGCCAGGACTCCGGGGCCCGGCACGCGTTACCAAGGAGCTCACTAATGAGGTCAATCGCACTATCCCAGGCAAAATACCCCAAAACTCACGAGCCAGCGCTCTTAAAATGATATATTTTTAGCACATCATGCAGGAATAGTATCCCTCTTACAAATGTTCTCAAGGACCACATTAATGAGGTTGTTAATGGTTGACCATTTGTTTTATTCTCCAACTGTTGTCAGTGTATACACGCGTTTTAGTGCCATCCTTCCTAAATCCCACATTATGGTAGCGAGAGAACAAGCTATTATTAGGATGTACAATGACAGTGATTGACACTCTCACTTATACCGAATCAGAGAACTTTAGCAGTAGCCCCCCCATCATGATAAAGGCAAAAACGTTTCCCCCTTCAATCAATATTGTCTCAAATAACGAGGTGTCAATTGCATCACTCCATCTGGCAGCAGTGACGAGAACATACTTCAGCGATTCCGTTGGCATGTCCATCGTCTGAATGCCAAATAGGTTCAGATTGCTGCAACTGGGTGATCAACTCATTAGAAAGTATAATGGGGACATTGTTAGAAAAGATGGTGATGATGGCCAATACCCCAGCCCTCCCCAAGTGCCACTCAAAGATGTCTGCCTGTTGTTTTGTGTAAAGGCAAACAAGGGACCTGACTACCAAAGTTGCACACATTGCAAACAGCATAAACCTTTGGACATGGACGTCATAAGCCAAATTGTAAAGATACAGAGTGTACATTTATTTCTATCGCTTATTTGGTTGAAAATGGATTTAAATCAGCTTGAAAAGTGTAAGAAATGGAACCACGATACAGAGCACACAGATAGGGTCATGTCATCTTGTGTCTCTGAGGAAAATGGAGAAGGACGGTAATTAAGATCACCACAACTTTTACACATTCACCTGGAGACATTATTGATGTCATTCAAACTCCCACTGCGCCTTTCAAGACTATTGAGAGCTTATTTCACACCATTCATAATAGGGAAGAACCATTTTATTTCACAAGTTTCCTATTGGTTTAAGAGTCGACTGAGATGCAGCAACAGTGCATCTAATAATAACAGGGCCTAAAAATACACAGGTAAATCTCTCCTTGGTAACCGCAGGGACCTGGCTCACCGTCCACCAAGGGAGCGCGCCGACTAATGAAGTTGGGAAGCTTAGAGCAATTAGACACATCAAAGCTCGAATCTGAAAATTAATTAGGCTCCTCTCTTTCGGAAGGAGCATCCGCTCATGCAAGAGCTAATTAGCATACAGCCATCAAAACATGCAGGTGCCCGTGTTGTTGCGGTAAGACTATACTTTGAGAAATGTGTACGTATCTTGTTATTTTTATTGACTTTAAAAAAGAAAAAGAGTTGGATTATGAAAACAGACAACCGTCAAGGAGAGAGCGATGGATGATATTGACATTTATGAAAATTGAAGTTACAGTGACATAAGAAGCCTCCTGTGGATTCACCATGGACACATTGGAAATGTTAATATACCATAAAGGTCTCCGTCCCCTTTGAATAGTGCCATTAAGAGTGGTTATTTTTAGTCAACATGATGGGTTGACTAAATAGGTTCTTATTTTGTCCATGTTGCCTTTAACTTGGTTGTAACATAAAGAGGTTTTAGCGTCTCTTGGTAACTTTAAATGTCAAAAAAAGCGACATTCACTGAACTCTGCGTTTTAGTTTTTTTAGAACTTCATTAGCCACCCAGATCCGGTTTTGCCGTGTGAAGTCACATCAAAGCCCGGGCAATCACATGCTCATTCACACTAATGAAGAGCTCCTTCAAACACAAGTGCTCATTATTAATGACACCTGATTTTAAATGAGAGGTGTAATATGTAAATGACACCCCATCCCTCTTTTTATTTATGTTAGCCCTATGCTAGATGGTTGTGAACATTCTGAAAAAGCATATTCTATTTATTAGATCTGCTGACGGAGAATGGATAATATTTCCTACATTTTCGACTTGATTTTACAATGACAAAATAGGCAAATAATGCATAACTTCTCATTGATCTGGTATATGACAGTAATCAGGGCTTCTTAACCTGTTCCCTCATGGTAATATATTAATAATTTCCCTGAGCCACTGTGCTGTGAAAATTAATGTAGCCCACTATGTTTTCCCCTAAGGCTACACTTTGATTAATGAGCCTGGTTCATTTTGTGCTACAGTGCCTCGACAACGAAAATGCATCCCAATAAAGTTAGAAAAAGTTCTACACACGTCCATCAATCCTGTAAGTTGATTGCGGCAAGTTATTTTGTGAAACAGAGGAAACAGACTATCAAACAGTTGAGATCATTTCTTTGAGGTGATAATGATTCAAACTCAGTAGACAACAGGAAGTGAGAGACAGCTCACGTTTTACAAGTCAACACAGTTGAGGCCCACAGGAAAACAAAGTTCAGACCCAGTGTGGGAGATAAATCCCATCTGTAGACAAAGCCTATATTTCTGTGTCCCTGCAGTTTTGCTCTAATCTGTCTCTCTCAGCCCTGTAAGCTATTAAAGGCCAGACAAAGGCAGTCCAGAGCTAAGCACCCTGTGGGGAGATCTTATTTACAGTGCAACTGCCACTTTGACTGCCTGCCACCTCTGTCTTGCTCCTGTGCTTCCTCCTTTTTTTCTCCACTATTTCTTTCCCGCTCTCACTCTCTCTCGTCTCATTCTTTACCACTTCCATCTGCTGCTGCTGCTGTGGGGTTTTAATCTCAAGCAGCTTAAATTCCATCTTTCAGCTTGCCTTGAAAGGCTTTGCTCTTCAGCTTTTTGTTTTCTGACTTGGTGTTTAATGGAACTATTGTTCAGTGGGAGGCCATTTAGGTGTGGTCGAGAGTCGGGAAAAACACAAGTAATAGGAGATGGCTAGACATTTCTTTCAGACTCACCACCATTAAGATGGTAATGCCCACCATAGATACACTTCTACACAGCGTATAGCGACGACTTGAGATTTGGTGCAACTCAATTGAAACTGTTGAATATGAATATCAGCTTCTGTTTCATTATCTCAGTAGTATCGTAATAAAGCTTATGTCCCACTTTTCGGAAACATTTATTTCAGATGCAATACCATTAAGAAGGTATTTCCCGAGCCCAGCTAAACATCTTCAAAGCACAAAGCGACAATTTGAGATTTAAATGATTAAATATGGATGGTCAGCATTTGTTTCGTTACCTCTCAGTAATATACATGTTTTCCTTCCTGCTGTCTGGAGACATTTCCTTTAGACTTATCACCATTAAGGACACATTTCCCATCCCAGCTAAACATTTTCTCAGCATCAAGGAACAATTTAAAGATTTCAGATTGAAATTAATGAAAATGTGTAGTAAGCATTCGTTTTGTTTTCTCTCAGTAGTATCATAAAGTTGTACTTCTGGCTCTCTGGAGGTAGCTGAAACTATTCACTTAAGAAATATTCCCACAGTCCCATACTTTGAGATACAGTATATACAGACAGTATGCAGTTGGAAATTAGGTCCAAGCAATGCTAAAAGCTAAAAAAAAATCTATATTGTGACAGTCAGCTTTTCTCCAAACTGTCAGCAAGAAAATATACCCGGGGATGAATTCATCATTTGCATAGTGGTACCTTAAAACAGCCTGACACAAGTAATAAAAATGTATTAGCTTGCCGGGACATGGGGCGCTATGTTGTGCTGAGCGTGTTGCCTCACTGTGCTGAATAAGCAACGGCTACAAAACTTCCTTCTGGGTTCATGACATGATCCTACCAGGAATTGATCGTATAATTGTGAGACTGACACTGTGTGTGTGTGAGTGAGTGAGTGAGTGAGTGAGTGAGTGAGTGAGTGAGTGAGTGAGTGAGTGAGTGAGTGAGTGAGTGAGAGAGAGAGAGAGAGAGAGAGAGAGAGAGAGAGAGAGAGAGAGAGAGAGAGAGAGAGAGAGAGAGAGAGAGAGAGAGAGAGAGAGAGAGCATTGCCAACACATCTCCTACACCTCCTGCTACACCAGCCTCAAATGTTTCTGTTGTGCCTTAGGCTAAAAAGACTCCGTTGGTAAACATTCTTATTCAATTATTACTGCAAAAAATAAGGTTGTCATTGCAAGATTGTGTTATGGCAGAAGTACTGACAGGTATACAGATAAATGTTCAAGCATTTTTGATGAAGTTCTTCATCCATTTCCAATAAACCTCAGCGGAAATACCAGCGCTATAGGAAATAATAATCACCACTTAAGCCTAGTCTTCCAATTTACTCATTATCAGTGGATGTAAATAAGTTAATTAGCATTCAGACCATCTACCTGATGCTCAGCTGAAATGGGTTCATTATTTTTATATCATTTCATTGTTATTCCAAAAATACCTAATAAAGAGGTTTCTCACAGCAGCTTCAAGTACAGACAATATAACGTCAAAACGATGCACATTTCATTATTCTTTCACGTGGATAGTGGCAAATTATAAAATGTAAAGAATAGAAACAGCTTTTCAAGATAAATTTGCAATATTTTCTTATAGTTTTTGGAAAATCATTAGGATTTGAGAACTGAGTTAACATTTATGATTGATGTGAATATAAAAAATATATGTTTTCTTTAAACAGCACAAAGTCACTACAATATCAATAAAATACCACTGCAAATTAGTAAATACCTTTTTTGTATTAGCAATACGGTCTAAAGAACATACTGAACATTGTGTACTTGTGTCTACATAAGCCACTCTTGACACCAAAGACCTACAGACAGCATATTGTTATAGCACGATACCCAGGAACAACTATAAGCTGTTGCCTGTTTATGTAAAGGCTTTGCTTAGGCGACATTTCAGCATATCAAACAAAAGCTCAGATGAAGTACCTTAGAAAACAGCAGTGACAATCCAGGCCTAGGCAAAGATGCAGTACATGGCAACGGGTTGAACGCAACACAATAACCTGCTTTGACCACAATGCTTGCCTGAATATAAATCATGGTTTGAAGGATTTAAAAAAATTTAAAAAAGTACTTCTGTGTGCAACCGAGACACATCCATGATGAGCAAGGTCAGTCAATGTTCAAACATCAATCAAAGACTGGCAGCTCTGCCTCACCCTTATTCTGTCTATCTGGTCCTTATGACTAGAGTGCACCAAAAAGGTCTAAAATGTGCAAGATAATGAGGGCAATTGTCATACTTTCTTTTGAAATATGAGCTCTGATAGTTTTTCAAGACGCCTGAGGTGTTAGTTTTATATTTTGATGAAAAATGGTATTCGGAATGTGTAGAAAACCATGAGGACGTCTCCTCACACAATACACTCTCAATAGGCTGAGATGAGTAGACGAGAATAGCCGATTGCAGCCGGGGGAGGTCTCAAAAGGCTCATCTGAAGTCGGACAGCTCGGAGTCGGATTGAATTTATAAAGAATGCACGAATGTGTTTAATCGTTAATGTCAGATATGTATTAAGTAAATACATTTGTTCCTGCTCAAGATTAGATTCAACTTTATTGTTATTGCACATATTACAGGGACTGAGACAACGAAATGCAGTTTAGCTTCTAACCAGGTGCAACAAGCAGTAAAGCGAAAAGTAATGTACACAATCTACAGAATAAAATATAGAATGAATTGAATGATGAATAAACAGTGAGGGGTATGAATACACTAGATATCAGCCTGAGAGCAGTATGAACAGTGTGTATGAATATGCTAAGATATATAAAGTATGAAAACGGTAAGCAGTGCAAGTAAAGTATAAAATATATAGATATTAATTTCATGATGATAAACATTGTGGAACAATTATGAAAAATGTGAATGGAAGTGGCGACGTAAAACTGACACAAAACAACAAACTTTTGCCAGCCAATGGGAGAGTTGCATCACCAGCACGGGGTAAAAAACACCAATGAGCGCTCAGCTCGAGATACCAGCGAGTCGTTTCCCATCAAGCATTTCGCTTCTGCAGCCCGTGGAGAGAAACTGCTCTGCCTCGCTCTCAAGGCTGCCGGCGTCTTTGTCCCGCGAGATTTCAACGTCTCATGCAGTCGAGCCTCCAGAGCAAGTCGGACAAAATGACTAACCATCATGCAACGCACGAGCAAGACGTTGGTCGCAATTGCGCAGGTCTGCGTCGGTCTCGCTCAACTCAAACGAGCTTAATGAGTTGAGAATTGTTAGGCAGTATTCTACTTAGCAGAAAATGTAGGACAGACCACATAGTGGGCGATGTGTGAAGAGGTCAAATGCTGGGAAGGCACTGGCTGTTCTGAAAGCCAGATTTTACTCAAAGTAAGCCCTTGATGATAAAAACATCAATACAACTTATTGTATGCTAAGAACATAATACACAAAAAATGCTATTATTCTTCTTGCTTTTTCATAATTTTTCAAGTGAAGTCATTGCCAATTATTTTTACAAAGACTGCATTCTATTGAGTAAACAGAATAAGACTGTCAGAGTCTGAAAATAGGTTGAAATAAACCGCAAAGGTTGGAAACCTTGCAAGCCTATGGTAGATAACAGACGCAACACAAATGTTCAAAGTACAATATGTTTGAAATTCTAATTGGTTTTCCTGTCCAAGGACAACTTCTGAAAAGCTCCACAAATGTAGTCACAATCATTTAGACCAGGGGTGGGGAACCTTATTCCTCTCAAGGGCCATTTCAATTTTTTCAAGATCCTCCGAGGGCCGTACAAATTATTGACCTCTGCTTAAAAATACTAGAATCACAGCCCATTCATTTGGCCTTTCTTTCATTCTGTACAAAATAAAGCAACCTCTTAATCCAGATATCGTACCATGACTAGCGTATGCATGCACGTGCACGGTGTGGCATGACCACCAAAACAGAAAGATATGGACACAAAATGTGTGCAAATGTATTTAGTTTCCTATCCATGGACATGATTTAAGTGGGGGGGACCTAACCTCCTCTAGGGGGGTCCAGGGCATGCTCCCCCGGGGAGATTTTTTTGTAAATGTTGAAGTTAAAACCATCAATCTGGTGCACTTTGAGAGCAACATTAGGAGATCTATGGATACATCTCTCAACACCCAGATGAAACAGAACTGTAAGCAGATTTATTTTTCTTTATGGATATTTGACAAATCACTCTCCTTTTAAACTGTATTCTTCTTTATTAATAACAACTTTATTTTACTGTCATATAGTATTTTATACAAGTTTACTTTATTCTCTTATTTTTGTATAACTATAATGATCATATAAAGATGTGCCTTGACCTCACTGGTTGTAGAAAAAGCTTCTTATATTCGTTAGCATAGCTAGCTAACCAGATGCTAATAACAACAAAGTTATTGACTGTATGATCAGTGTGACAGATGAACAGATCGCCACTGGGCTCACAACTAAAGACACAGCCACGCAGAAACTGCGGCATGTGTACGGCTCCTTATGGGTACTGCAATTTGTGGAAGACCCGGGGCGACGATCTGGTGCTCTCCGTCAGAACTGCACCCCTGTCAGACGAGACATATACCACGTGATGACACATAAGGCTCGTGTTGTGTTCAAGGACCCTGACCTTGGCCAGGAAAAACAGGCACTCGCTTGTTTAATTTTTTTGCGGTCTAGATTTCTTTAATTTTTTGCGTGTGTTTATAAATTACCTCGCGGGCCGTACCAAATGGTCTCGCGGGCCGAATACGGCCCGGAGGTCACACACACACACACACACACACACACACACACACACACACACACACACACACACACACACACACACACACACACACACACACACACACACACACACACACACACACACACACACACACACACACACACACACACACACACACACACACACACACACACACACACACACACACACACACACACACCACACACACACACACACACACACACACACACACACACACACACACACACACACACCACACACACACACACACCACACACACACACACACACACACACACACACACACACACACACACACACACACACACACACACACACACACACACACACACACACACACACGGATCAAGCATTAGAACAATCACAACACAGCAACCAGAAAAGCTTAGTCATAGCATGTTGGGCAAATGCATTACAAACAAAGAAAGTAAAAATGCCACTTCCATTTTGTAGGTCAACCGGGAAAAAGTAGCCAATGTGCTAAAGTATATTCAGACGGATCAGTAAAAAGGTTTACACTTACTTTTTGTAGGTCTACCTGAAAAAGAAGTCAATACACCAAACTGCATACAGTCAAATAAAGCAGGAGTTAAACAGGAAGATGGCTAGTTAGCCAGGCATCATATTTATGAAGAGAGTGAATCCACATCGGGGCAGATTAGATGGTGGCCTTGTGTACAACTGTAGTAAAGGTGTGTTCAGACTGAACCAAAAGCTCATTTGAATAACGAAAGCGAAAAAAGGTAGCACAATTAAGTACTAAGCAAATAGAAAAACCGAAGTCAAAATAAAAACACATGTTAGCCCATTGCAGCGAACATTTTATAAGATAACACCTGGAAAGTACCTGGAAATGTTCAGTCTTAGTGAAGGCTGTCTCACACACACAAACTTTGTCAGGTTAGGTAAATAGGATTAGGGCTAGGCCTGAGCAGTAAATGCTTTGGTGGTTGGTAGTAAATAAACTTAAACAAATAGTATGTATTGCTTTAAGTTCAGTCTGAAGGCATCCCTGAAAAGGTCACAACAAGCAAAGACCTATTGCAGCTGAGAAACAACATGTCACACAAACCAGGAAAAGGGACATTTTCTATCTCAAACTGAGCCATGTGACAACCAGTTTGTAATGTCAGTCTCGTAGATACAGTGCACAAAAAGAACATTTGAATAGAACAAAACAAGCATAGGTATGCTCAGAGCAAAGCAAATAAAAGTGAGTGTGTTGATTTAACCTAAAAAAAGTCAATGCCCCAATCTTGAACCAAACAGACACATTTGTAGACAGACATTTTTAATTAGCACGACAGCAGTTTGGATTAGCAGCCAGCAAATACAGCTGCACTGACACAAGTGAATGACATCACAACAAACAAAAGCACTGCAGCTGAGACAATTAAGGCCCAGACAGCATGGCAGCCAATATGATTCAGAGAAAATACAAACAAAAAGCAGGGGATTGTGGGCTGATTTTTAAAGACTTAGGCCACAGACTGGTAAACACAGGCCCAGTCATGGCATGGCGGCCAAGAAAACACAAGCATCACAACATAAACCTGAGACAAATAAGAAGACTTACTATGAGTTGTTCTTCTTGCAATGAAGTCCATGCACTGCTCTTTTCCGTCGCTTGAAGACATCCTTCTGCCTGGCCTTCTAGTTCATCAGATTCTCTGAGGCTGGAGCTGGAAAGGCCTCCTTCACTGCATATTCATCAGTTTTTATATTCAATATTATTCTCTCCAAAGGTCACACTGCTAATGTTAGTCTAAATGGTGTTGCTGGCTGAAAGCAGTGAGCGTGGATCCCAGAACTTCCGATAACAGTCCTCCTTCCAGTAAGTTATCGCTCTGTTGGAAAAGATTTAACAGTGTCAGACCTTTCCTCATTAAAATGCAGAGAGGAAAACTCATTTCAGGATAACAACATCATTCAGGAGCAAGTTGTCATGTGCTCAGCAGCTGACTTTAAGTTTCTTCATTATCAATTCGTTTTTTGTAAAAAAGAGGGAAACTGCACTTATAGATTTGTTTGCCACATGGGACACATTCAAGATAGACAGTAGGCTTGTTTGAGACGCGTTGCGGCTCGCCTCGAAAGTAGACGAGAATAGCCGATCGCAGCCGGGGGAGGTCTCAAAAAACTCGCCTGAAGTCGGACAGCTCGGAGTCAGCTTCGTCTTCTTCTCTCGGTTTTTTGGCGGATTGCAAACAGCTTGAAGGTGCATACCGCCACCTCCGGAGTCGGCTTGACTCGGTTTGCATTTATAAAGAATGCACACGTCATGTGTTTAATCGTTAATGTCAGATATGTACTAAGTAAATACATTTGTTCCTGCTCAAGATTAGATTCAACTTTATTGTTATTGCACATATTACAGGTACTGAGACAACAAAATGCAGTTTAGCTTCTAACCAGGTGCAACAAGCAGTAAAGTGAAAAGTAATGTACACAATAGACAGAATAACATATAGAATGAATTGAATGATGAATAAACAGTGAGGGGTATGAATACACTAGATATCAGCCTGAGAGCAGTATGAACAGTGTGTATGAATACACTAGATATCAGCCTGAGAGCAGTATGAACAGTGTGTATGAATATGCTAAGATATATAAAGTATGAAAACGGTAAGCAGTGCAAGTATAGTATAAAATATATGGATATTAATTTCATGATGATAAATATTGTGGAACAATGATGAAAAATGTGAATGGATGTGGCGACATAAAACTGACACAAAACAACAACAAACTTTAGCCGAGCCAATGGGAGAGTTTCATCAGCAGCACGTGGTAAAAACCACCAATGAGCGCTCAGCTTGAGATACCAGCGAGTCGTTTCCCATCAAGCATTTCGCTTCCGCAGCCCGTGGAGAGGAACTGCGCCGCCTCGCCTCGCCTCGCTCTCAAGGCTGCGGGCGTCTTTGTCCCGCGAGATTTCAACGTCTCATGTAGGCGAGCCTCCAGAGCAAGTCGGACAAAATGACTAACCATCATGCAACGCACGAGCAAGACGTTGATCGCAACTGCGCAGGTCTCGCTTGTCTCAAACAAGCCTCTTAACTTCCTGGGAGAAAAAATTGCTTAATTGATGATTGGTTGCACAGGTTATGGTCTCCAACCAATCGTGGCCCGGCAAACATTTTGGGAGCAAGCCCCGCCCATCCACTGCTTGTACCAAATAAAAGCCTTTCTCCATGCCCTACCTTCAAACAACTTGTATTAGAAAGGAAACATCACCTTGAGGAAGGAAGTAAGCAAATTAAATAGCATTTAGTGGGACTGCTGATAGTTAAACATTTGTATTCAATGTGAACATGTGATATTTCAAAGGCTGATTTTCAATGGGATCTTAAATCAATATTTAGAAAGGTCATTCAAAATTGTGATCATATTTTGTGATTTTATATTTTTAATATGTCATGTTGCTTATTATATTAGCTACATTTCACAGAATTTAAGAAATTACCATCTTACATAACTTTTAAAACATATCAAAATATAAGTATATATTCAAACTGTATTATTAGTCAATAAGTAAACCAATAGTGTGGGGCATAAGAATGTTATTTTAATACATTTGTGTTCATTCATTTTTGTATATATTTCTGTCATGAAACTATGAAAACCCTCTTTTGTTCCTTACTCTGTCAATGTTAAAAAAAAAAACAGTCAATCAAACCGCCTTCAGCTAGCTTCATACTGAGTGGAAAACAAACACTCAACACAACAGTGTGCAGAAAACACAACTATATATATATATATATATATTTCAATATGGCTTTGATTATTTTCAAGAAAATGAATATATATATATATATATACACACACATTAGAAATGTTCGGATGAAATGTATTCTGCATGTAACACCATATACTGTAGATTCTTTACTGGGCTTCAAGACATACGCCAGACCCTCGGGAAAGCTCCTCACAATCGCCGTGGTGACATCTCTCCGCTGTGACATCTCTCCGCTGTGATGTGGACAGACATTATCGACCCTCTCTATCTCATGATAAAAACCTCTGTGCGGGGTGCAGTGACAGGGGTCAGTGCCAGGGGAGAGGGTGAATGTATAAGTGGATGGGATAGATTGAGGGATAGAAGGGGTAACTCCAAAGGCTGTCAAGATGTGGTTGCGTGGCCAAAATTATAACATCTTGTGTTTAGACTGTTGTCATACATGCCGCTGTTTAGACTCCGAGTGCCTTCAGTTGCGGATTAGCTGTGGCCGCGCTCCTCTTATCCCACTGTAGTCTTACAAGAGTAATTACAGTTTTTCCACGCAACATCCTCTCTTAAGAAGATACAAAAAAAGGAACAATCCATCTCATCCCGATCCGGTGCTTGACTTTGGACCGATTCATAAACATAAATCAAAGTGCATTACGGACGGGAGGGCTTTGGCAGACTTCACATCCAGACTTTTGTTGGTTAATAGGTTGCATTAAGCCCATCAAGTGGTGTTGTGTGCGATAAGCGGTCTCGCGGGCCCAGTAGGGGCCTGAAGAAGCTCTTGTAATGAATGGTTGGAGCACTGCTGATGCACGGCAATCATTAACAGCCTGATAATTACTGTGGATACCTCGGTGGATTGTACGCATTTGTGTGTGCGTGACGCCGATAGAGCCATTACGAAGTGTGAGGCCTCGGAGAGAAGCAGATAAGCGCTTTGTTTGTGTGTATTTTTGCTTTGCTGGTTAACTGTGTGTGTGTGTGTGTGTGTGTGTGTGTGTGTGTGTGTGTGTGTGTGTGTGTGTGTGTGTGTGTGTGTGTGTGTGTGTGTGTGTGGCCTAGAAACATCCTGCTCTTGCTGTGTATTCTTATTCATGCTTACAACTGCAAATATGAGCTGCTGCTTACTGCGGAGGTATTTCAAACTGTCTCTGGTAATGCATGCTGTTAAAAACAAAACAACTGGCCTGATTATGGAAACATGATGGATGCTGGGTATTTAGTGCTTCTGTAAGGGAGCTAAAAGCTTGCTCATTTTTCCTTCATCTGACACCTTAAATGACATCAAAACAATGTGATGTCCCCACTTTTAGCCCAAATTAAAACCGCTCAGTCGAGTCTAATTTTGACAAAGTTTCCCTGCAATTGTGTGATCAAGATAAATGTTTGGATCCTCCCGTATTTGAGCACTGACTTGTTTACTCAGCGGGTTCATTATTATTCACGTGCTTTTTGAATCACTGACCCGAGTGATGTCTCTATGGAAACAAACCCATCAGCCAGCATTAGTGACGGCACTAATAAGAGGGAAAAAACACAATAATGCTGTTAAAGCTCTCAAACGGCTCGAAATGATACAATAGTTAACTTGCTTGGGGAATAAAGAATCATTAATCCCCTTAAGGACTCCCATACAAACCCTGTTTACCCATGAATACACACTTAAAATTAAAGCAACCTTTTTGACATCAAGTGAATGTGTTTTTTTAAGCCTGATTTATATGTAACAAAATGGAAACTATACTATGGTTGTGTTTTTTTTTATCCAACAGCAAAAAAGGAAAAACAACAGATTGTCATAGTGCACTGCATTTCCCTCTCAGTCACCTCAAGTTCAGATCAACAATGCCACAGTGCTTTGTTTTATCATTCCAGGCGCCAGTGTTTGGCCGCAGTCCAGAGTGGTGTTTCAGTGATTGAGAGCCCAAACAGTGCTGGCCCGCCCTGCCTAGTTTAGTCTACCGAGGGGTAATTGAATAGTGCAAGGCTGCAATAGCATTGGACTGGAGGAATGCTGAGCTGCAGGGGAATATGGAGAAGGTTTCAGCCAGTAGCAATTAAACAGAGAAATGATGCGTGAAATAGCAGGGAGGAGGGGGGGGGGCGGGGGTGTGAAGTGAGAGTAAAAGCACAGAGACTGTAAATGGGAGCAAGACATGTCTCAAATGTAAGAGAAACAGTCGAGGTAGGGAAACAGAGCCGATGGTGAAATGAGATTAAAGTTGTGTAAAAACAAAACAAATGAGACTTTGAAAGTGGCCATGCTGAGATGCCAACTCTAAAAGAAGGCAGAATGCAGAGTCAGCCTGTTCTGTTAATATCACGGGGCAACACTTCAGAGTTTACATTGAATCTAGATGTAGGGTTATTGAACACTACCTGAAATCTGCTGTGCTCCAAGACCTTGTAGTGAAAAAGGAAAACTGTAACTGTCATTCTGAGATGTTTGACAGAACAACACACTACTTGAAGAATAGTTCAGTACAAAGCCTTTAAAACTGTTGCTTTGTTATTTATCTGGAAGTTAATCTGTGTTCCCGCACGAACCTTTAGTTGGATAGACGGGAAAAGCTAGTGTAATGCAGAGTCATTTTGGTTCTATCGTTGTTAACTTATAACTACATGGGATGTAATTTATCCTCCTCTTAAGAATGCATCATCTAATTTATTTATTGGACATCTGTTCTAAAACATGAGAACTTGTTCAAAAATGATCCGTACTCGTGCTCTTTGGGACAATTTAAATGTAGTCTGGCTTTGTCTTGACGACCAGAGGAGAAGATGTCTTCTAAAATCAAGATTCAAACTATGGCACACTTCCACAAAGACAACATGAAACCGCTCGCAGAGATCGAACCGTGCAAATATCCAGAGTTTGATTAGCTTAGCGAACGTTGTGACAGCAAGCGTGGTAAAGATGGCAAATGATTGGATGTTTACCAGACACTAAAGCTTCGATGTGTATCTACAGTAAACCCCACTAAACAAAACAAAAATATACAAACTAATCTTACCATACTGATAGGTGGCACAACAGACTTTGTTGTAAAACCCTGTTCAACTAAATATTAATCGTAGCAGAGTATTTTTAAACACTTGATTCGAGGGGTAACTTTAAGTACTTATTCATGATATTAAACATGAATGACTAAATACGGAGCATGGAAAAAAGAAAGCACCCTTAATAAATATTTATTAAGAGTAGCACAAAAAACGTTGTGGTTGTAGTTTGAGCAGATTTGATCTGACAGTAGCCTAGACAACATGAGCAAATAGCTAAACACCTGTTTGTCATGGTTTTGGATTTATGTTTTCATTTTCCACCTTTTATTTTGAAATGTTTTCCATGTCTTGTCTGATCCTACTCCCTGGCCGTTTCTCAATCGTCAGTACACACGCTGCAGAGCAACTATTTCAGGTATACTACGTCAGAGTGGCGCAGAATACTGGGCATTTAACATGCATTTAAACAGTCCTTCTCGCCACTCGATGACGTAGTATACTTGAAATAGTTGCTCTGCAGCAGTTTTACTCGCAATTGAGAAACGGCCCGTGTGTTTGCCTTCCTGGTAAAGCAGCGTTCAGTTATTATGCTCCAAATATCTGGAACAAACTCCCAGAAACCTGCAGGTCCGCTGTAACTCTGACTACTTTTAAATCCAGGCTGAAGACTTTTCTTTTTGTCGCTGCTTTTAATTGAACTATTCATATCTTAGACTGCACTGTAACTTTTATCCATGTATTTTTTCTTTTAATGTTTATTTTATTAGCTTTTCTTTTTAATGACTGATTTTAAATGCCATTTTGTTAATGTCTTACATTTTTTGTAATGCACTTTGAATTGCCTTGTGTTGAAAAGTTATTACATTGTTATTACATTGCATTTAGCTGACGCTTTTATCCAAAGCGACTTACAATAAGTACATTCGACCAGGAAGACACAACCTTGAAGAAAACAGAATCATATAAGTACATCAGGTTTCATAGAGCCAAACATTTCAAGTGCTACTCAACTGGCTTTAGGTAAGCCAGTCCTTTATCAGTATATAAGTGCTTCGTTAATAGTTCTAACGCTCGAAGTGGAGTCGAAAGAGATGAGTTTTCAGTTTGCGCCGGAAGATGTGCAAGCTATCTGCCGTCCTGATGTCAATAAGGAGCTCATTCCACCATCCTGGAGCCAGGACAGCAAACCCACGTGTTTTTGCTGATGGGAACTTGGGTCCCCCTCGCAGCGAGGGTGCAGCGAGTCGTTTGGCTGATGCAGAGCGTAGTGTACGCGCTGGGGTGTACGGTTTAACCATGTCCTGGATGTAGGAAGGGCCAGATCCATTCGCAGCATGGTAAGCAAGTACCAGTGTCTTGAAGTGGATTCTAGCAGTTACCGGAAGCCAGTGAAGGGAGCGGAGGAGCGGAGTGGTGTGGGAGAATTTAGGAAGGTTGAAGACCAGACGAGCCGCTGCATTCTGGATGAGCTGCAGAGGTCGGATGGCACATGCAGGTAGACCAGCCAGGAGGGAGTTGCAGTAGTCTAGGCGTGAGATGACGAGAGCCTGGACCAGAACCTGAGTCGCTTTCTGAGTCAGCTGGGGATGTATCTTCCTGATGTTGTAAAGCGTGTATCTGCAGCAACGGGTTGTAGCAGCGATGTTTGCAGTGAAGGACAGGTTGTTATCTAGGGTCACACCCAGATTCCTTGCAGTCTGAGTCGGGGAAACAACTGAGGTGCCGATGTTGATTGTCAGGTCAAGAGTGGGACAATCTTTTCCCGGAAGGAAAAGCAGCTCAGTCTTATCAAGGTTGACAAGACAAAAGTGCTATATAAATAAACTTGCCTTGCCTTGCCTTCCTGTCGTTAGTTTCCCTGGTGTCTGATTGTGCCTCATTGTGTTCACCTGTTGCCCTTGTGTTTCTCCTCCCCTGCCCAGCTGTGTCTTGTCCTGTGATTACCCATCTGTGTATTTAGTCTTGTCTGGTCCTGTGCTCCATGTCTGTTCGTCGTCATTTCAGGTCCCTGCTACCTGTCGCCTATGCTTGTCCATGTCTCCTGCCTGTTCCCGTAAGTTTGTTCCTGTCTGTCGTGCTCCGCGGTTTTGTTTCTGTTAATTAGGTTCTTGTTTTATCATGCCTTCGGCTTTTTATAAATAAAGCTCGCTTTTTGTTACCTTACCTTTTTTAGTCCTTCTTAAACTGCACTTGGGTCCTATTTTCTCCAAACCTGACAGTTAACACATGTTGATGGACATGCTGCCATTTCCTGACCGGTGCATGGAAATACAAGACATCAGCAAGCGTGAGGAAATCAAGGTAACAAAAAGTATGTTCTGACTCTTACGTTGACTACACAACAAACTATTCAACAATACTTATTCTTTTGAATTATGTGTCTTAACAGTTTTTCATAATCTTTAATATCTAATGCACTTATAACACTAATACGCTTTATCCTGATCTGCTGGCTCTTTGTGTTTTGAGTTCTTTGATTAATTTAGTATGTATCATTTTCTTCTTTTATTAGATATGCTAAGAATATTAAAAGTTGCCTAAAATGCAGTTATCTTATTACAGTTAGTGCAATCCTGTGGGATAAGAAGAGCATCAGTTTTCCTTGAATGCGTTTCATTAGTTTATAATATTGAAACATCTGAACAAGCTGTATAGCAAATGTAAAATTAATCTTTATGTTGCACTTTATTGGAGGTTATTTACCTACAAAAAGGTATGAAAGCGTCTCAGCTGTCCTTGCGATTGCATTCTTGCTTCTTCACAACTCCACTTGATACAGATGTTATGTAATAAACAATATCGTAAAATAATTTCATAATGTGGGCTAATTTGCTCCCAAACCTACGCTTTCTGCTCGAGTTAATCTCCGTCAGAAAGTAGTTCCTAGAAAGTAGTTCCCATGGTAACGATAGCCGATCAATCGAACACTCCTGCTACCCCGCTTACAGTTATTGATATAATTATAGTAAATAATATATTATTAACCAATTTATTGAAAACTATTTATTGAAAACAATTCTTGAATTAGGCTATTTAAATATCTGAGTAATCACTGTGTGGGATTAGCGGAACACATCAAATCAGGCTGTCCATGGTGCTGAAACATTTTGGGTTCAGAATGAAGGTGATGTTCATGCTGCCATTAAAAGTGCAATTCTTGAAACAGCTCTCCATGAGCTCCATGCCAGACTTTTTTGCAGGTGGTGCTGTGGTGTTCACGGGTAGGACTACGTTATAGGAAGAGCTTTACTCCAGTGGCGTGTCCCGGACCGGCAAAAAGCGTGTTGCTCTACATCTTTCTGTCTGTGTCCATGTCCAACCATTCATCAATACTGAGGCCCCCCAACAAATCTAAATTAACTTTAAAATCTGACATTTTGTAGCTACCGATTTCCAACGAGAGACAATGTATAACAGTGTAACGGCTGTGTGTCGCTAAACGTCGCTATGGAAACCACACGATGTAGGCTCATGGAAGTAGTTTCGGTAGGCTAGTGGCGTGTGTAAGCCACTGGATACTTTGTGATTAGGCACGTTTTATTTGATCGTGGAATTAAACACGCCTATTGACCAATCAGAGAGCTTGCTCAAACCTATGTGCTATAGAATGGAAATGATTCTCCATTACAGCTTTTTTTATCTCAATATAAAAGTTGTTTTGAAGTAGTCGTCTCATTGTGTGTTAGTGGCTCTTAAAATACGAGTTCATGGTTATTTTCAAAATGTCATGGTTTCATGTGTCAGAGTAAGACAAGAGAGCACTCACTTCAGCCTGGTGGAACATATTTGGAGTAGAGAGTTGATTTTGAAGGTTGAGTGGTGGTTGTGTTGTCAACGTTCAACTGACGCCAGCGGTTGGAAGAAAATGCCTAAGAGATGAGAAAGTATTTTTGAAAAGCAGGAGGAAGGGATTTCCTGCATCTTTACACACAAGCTTGTTAAGGGTTCCTCCAAGCTCCTATCAGCAGGCACAGCTGGATATCTACTGAGAGCTTCTCACACACACACACACACACACACACACACACAGGATTTAGGAGTTGATCGAGGAGAGGGTTTTAAAAGGCATAGTGTGAGGAGACTCATGGAGTACACTCAAATGTCAGCGACCGGAGCGATGTTCAGGTCAGAGACGACTTCTGCATGGACTGTACTGAGGCCTAATGAGAGGAGCTGTGTGAGGCTGCGGTGTGGAGAATCATCCTGAAATTGGTCTTCAACTTTCAAAATGTTCCACGAGAGAGAGGTAACTTTAGCTCCAAATCGACTTCACACTTCATCCACAAAGCCAAACTCGGTTTATGTGCAAAAAGAGGAACGTGTTCTCGCCCTACAGATACATACACATGATACACAGCATTGAATCCAGTTTACGAGCATTTAGCAGTAGAGCCTTTATGTTTTATTTGATGCCACAGCTCCTCTTATGGTCCATTGTTTCAGTGGAAAATAAAACCTGTAATAAAATAGAATGGAGAGGTGTGGAATCACAGCAGATCCATGACCTCTGTGAGCAGGAGCCCTCCCTCCTCCTCCATCTAATCCTGCCAGGAGTTTAATTTACTGCCCAGAGTTCCCTCACACAATTTCTTTAAAAGTACTTTTTATGAGACTGCAATTCCATTTCATAGGGGGCCCTGTACAGTAAATCCTATTTGCGACGCGTCATATGCGGTCACATTAACATGACAAAAGTGCCAGTCTGCACTCCTGTGCTTTGCTCTTGCCCGTATTATCACCAGCTGAAGCATTTTATAGGATAGCAGAGTGCCAACCCGTGTCCATCAGGAAAGTTGTAGGCTACTACAGAGGCACAAGTGTCGATGAAATGGGACGTAGAAGCGGCTCGGCTGCACAAACAGAAGCACAGATGTTGTTTGAGCAAAGTTCAGTGGGATCAAGGCATCAAAGCTGTGAAGAAATTGAAGTCGAGCGCACATTTAAACAGAACGTTTGAAGCAAGTTAAAAACTTGTACGCATCAGTCAACAACACCAATCTGTTAGCTATAGCTTCTATAATACCGCATTATATCCATATCAGTACTATACATATACATTTCCCACTTGTAAATCCACATTTACATCATGTTCCTGCAGGCAACAGCTGGGACCTTTATTCCATACTTAACTGCTTGTCAACTCAAAATGTCTACCCACAGGCAGACTAAGCCATACAAATGGAGCAAATGAAAATATGTCATCCCACTCTTTCAAATCTGTTGATTAAACTACGGCTGCAACCAACCATTATTTTCTATTAATCTTCCATTTCCTTTGTCCGGTTTGTTCTATTAAACATGAGAAAGACATCCTCAAGCACAGAATGACACCATATCTGGTTACGTCTGATCATTAGTCCCCGAGCGCCAAATATTTTCATTTATATTGTTTGAATATTTACTAAACAGACTTCAAAATGACTTTTGAAGATGAATCCATCAGTAAAATATTTGTTTCATTTTTGTGACCAGCAGTTCAAATTAATCTTTGCTGCTTATAATAAACGTGTTCCCATATGCTTCTTAAACATCATTTTTACATGTAGACGTCTCTGCAGATATTTGCACAGACAAATCAAATATTTTCAACATTTAAAACACGAATGAGTTCATTCGCTGTACCAAACATGGATCAATGACTAAATCAGTAAACAAAACGTGCATTTTGAAAGTTCAGAAAAAGTCATAACTCTAGAGTCATAACGATCTAGGGTAAAGACAAGCGTGGCGTTTTTCTGCAGGTTCCAGATGGGGAGAATGGGAGTTGGGAGCCAGCGCCATATGGTCCTGTTTCATCTCGTCATTAATGAGCCCTGATTGATTGTATCATCAGTGCCGCTGTGTGTGGCTCAGGTACTGATGACAACAAACAAAAAGCGCTAAAGTTCAGCTACCTCTGACCTCAATGCTTAACTTTGTGTAGCCTTACTCTAAAATCCTTCAAGATAAATAGTTATGTGTCTCCTTTTAAATGAATAGATAATCATTTCAAGTTATAAACAATCAGTTGCAACGGTGGCTACAAAGCACTTTTCCAAATATGCATATCCAGGCAATATTTAAAGGAATAGTTTTATGGAAGAATGATATATTAATGCTTTATTGGTAAGATTTTGCGTCAACTATGAGCTAGCAGCTCGTTAGCTTACTTTAGCAAAACAACTGGAAATAGAGGGAAATATGTAGCCTGTCTTTCTAAAGATAGCAAAGTGACTACTCCTGCCAGCACGACACAATGCATCCAACACAACATTATATCTTGATTTTATACAAAACTTTAAGTAAAAAAATTAAACTTGTGAGTTTTAAGGCAAGGCAAGTTTATTTATATAGCACCTTTTAGCATCAGGCAATTCAAGGTGCTTTACAAAAATTAAAGACATTCAGACA
Organism: Gymnodraco acuticeps; assembly: GCF_902827175.1. NCBI lineage: Eukaryota > Metazoa > Chordata > Actinopteri > Perciformes > Bathydraconidae > Gymnodraco > Gymnodraco acuticeps. Next base: position 1,929,581 of record NW_022990484.1, read on the forward strand.
AAGGCATTTAAAAACAGTAAAAGATAATAAAAGAAAAACTAAAAAATGAAAGACATTAAGAAAATGGCATTTCAAATCAGTCATTAAAAAGAAAAGCTAATAAAATAAACATTAAAAGTTACAGTGCAGTCTAAGATATGAATAGTTCAATTCTTTCGGTTCTTGATTTTTAATTTATTCACAGAACCTCCCTTTGGAAATCCGAACATTTCCGTCCCGATTGTTCATTTAGACTGATTGTTTTCACCATGTTATGCTGGCATGACATCTACAATCGGATCCTCAAGAGGGTGTACTAGCCCCCTACTCTGCTTTGCGTTCCATAAGGAGGGCAAAGTTTCCGACTATAAAAACGGACACAATTAAAGACTTTTTAAACATTTTCAACAACGAAATGACTTGTTTCTCATCTGTATCACCATTAAAAATCCATTTCCAATCACTACTCCCAGCCACCGAATCTGATCACATCTGGTTATGTTTAAGAAGTCTGTTCACAACACCTGTTTGCGTCTCGTCTTGCGTCAAAAGAACACAAAGACTAACACCGCACAAAGCCGGCAATCAAAAGTTCAAAAAACTGCTGTCTCTGCAAGTTTACAATGGTAACCTTCCAACGTGTGACAGTATTTACATAAAGGATTCAGGCTTGGTTGGAATATTAATTATTGATGTGAACTGTAATGAATGATTTATAACCAAAGCCAATCAGAAGCTGCCGTCTCCCGGTGACACCTGAGGGACATTATATATTTATAACTCAAGGACATGCTGTCATTGTTTAGGCCTACCTACTTATTCCTTGGTTGCAGAGGAGTAAAGCTTATGTTTCCCTCTCCATTGTACTTTGCCATCAAAGACAGGTGCTATTGGCTGTTCAGCACAAAAAAGGGCTCAGGAGACAACTTGTGGCCTTCATATTAAGTGTGCTCTTGTAGGGTGCATACCTATAGTACAAACTTTAATGTCAACGCCCTTATGAAAATACAGAATTCACACTTTTCCTGAACCCTTCTATTCAGTAAAGAAATAAGATATGATGTTCACAAGTTCAATGATAAACTTCACTATCGAGCTATTCATTTTCTCAATACAGTCAAGGACATGTTCCGATCGAGAGCCATCAGTCATGATGGTGAGCAACGACATTCATCTGATAACACAAACGCAGAATAAAGTATCTGCCACAGTGCATTTGTATTATTCTCATTAGGAACACCGCTGTGCTTGAGAATGCATTTAGCATGGTGCCATTAACACTGCATTTAGAGGCATTGCAATATGCAAAGTGCTTTTGATGAATGGGTTCTATTACCACAGACAGTAAAACAAGGTAATATGTTGATGTGGGCTGGCTGGAAATATATTTGATTGCTTCAAAGTGACTCAGTCTCCCAAGGGACTGGAGCAAAATGTGATCGTCGCTTGGAATTAACCCCACTCTGATTGGTGCTATTGTAATTGGAGGTCAAGCAGGTTACTGTAGTACATGACGTACAATTGATAATTAGGAGCCTTCCGATATGCGGAGTAAATTAATTCCTATAAACGAGTTCCCACAATGGGCGGGTTCATAGGTTGTTAATCAGACTCTTCCTGTGTGAGGCAAACGGCTGGAATCCACTTTGCACACATGATTAACTCTAAACATAAATGTATGATTTCAAAATAATCCACATTATGAAGTCTCATCCTCTATGCAAAGATTCCTAGCATGGCATTTCATTAGCTTCCTAGCTACACTGTCATGCAATTAGTATTCATCTTTTTTGTTTAGGTTAATTGTAGTCCTCGTATCGGTTACTCACTTTACATGCTACTCGTTATAGTCAAAACAATGTCACGTTTAGCCCCAATTTTGCTTCTTGCTAAAATATAAAGCGTCATTACTTTTAATTATAAAATGTTCTCCTTTGGTTACACCCTCGCCTTCATAAAGACACTTGAATTTACCGTGAGGATTTAACGCTTGAATTAGTTTGACCTCACCCATTTCAACAAAAGGGACAGTGCATTGCATCTTATAATGGAACATATGTTGAAGATGGCCACCTCTCTTTGGCTATGGCACAAAGGCTCTCTTGTCTGCTGCCTATGCATTATCCTGCTCCAACTCTACACCCACACAAACACTACAGCCTGTTTGAGAGTGCAGTCCTTATTATTTTTAAGTGTCTAGCTGTAATGAGAGTTCAATAAGGCACCGTCAGAAAAAATACTTTGCTCCAGTTACTTGGTGAGTCTTTTCCATTTGTTCCCACCACTTGCATCTACATTATTGAAACCTTGAGCAACATCCATATGCTGCAGCGAGTCGTTCTTCAATACAACACTCCAGATGGACGTAGCTGCTCGTGAGAAGAAAGCACACGCGCTGAAATGACACGCTAAAGGCATGAACCCATCTATAGCTTTCAAAGGGCTTTTCTCCCATTCATAAATCAATAATTGTCCATCATCTGCAGTCACACAGTAAACTGCAACACTGCATGATTTTCAGCGTACAGTGGAGTTCAAAGGCTTTGCATATTCGTGAGCATTATGCAAGCTAGTCCCTCTCATGGCTAAGCCTCTTTCTCATGATGGTGCTCGAACCTATTCTAAAAGGATCCTGTCTGAAGTGCGGGCCATTTGAAGTGGCTTTGGCAGCTGCTGGAGCTAGTACCCATTGCAGGAGATAGGCGGACCCATTGTTGAAGAGCGGGCCAACTGTGCTTGCTCTGGTTGTTCGGACATGGCCCTTTTCACAATTATCATTCGGTTACGTGAGGGCTTTGTGTCCATGGCAAAATGACAAGCCATTAAAGTGGATACGACAGGAAGATGTGTGAAGTGAATATGATGTTATTGATGTCACCATGTGGTTTGTGTAAACTATACTGTGTTTGCAAAGTGAGAGATGTGCAGTATCAAAGCTGCATGGCAATATAACATGCCCAAAGCCCAAATGTGAAACTGTTGGACATTCATGAAGGATTTCATTGCTTCTGTGCCATCATACTCAGCATAAAAGCTCTATTTTATCATCATTCTGGTTACAGTGTACTCAGATTCACACACTTCAGATCACCATCAAAAGTACAAGTGTTTAAATTGTCTGTACTGTAATTTGTAATTGTCCTCACTTTGTTTAAGAAAAGAGGACACAACTGTATTTGTACACATAGTTGGAATATATAGTTACTATATAAGTCTATTGGAAGACTGAATAACCGTGAGCGCTCACCCTTCTACTGGAAGTACAATTTTACACCAAATAAGTAAATAAACAATATAATGTGGTGATTTCTAAGTAAATATACATGTTCTTGTCAGACTGCAGTGTGCGTCATTGTCTCCTCTCAATGTTGCTTGGCAAAATGTGACTTTCATTTGTCATCTTAAAATGCAGTTTTAATTGTGAGATGATGTGATGCAGCAACTGTTATGGCTGTAATTCTTCCTGGGTTGAATTTGATTTTGTAAGTCATTAAACAACTGATCTTTTTAGAAACAATAAGCAGAAACCCCTCTCTGGATAGTGATGACAGCAGGGTTATTATGAGGAATTGTCAATTGATGCAATCATAGAAATGTTCTTGGCAGCAGTGTCATTATTGCCGCATGTAAACTCAACAAAATAAACACATTTGCATTGTAATGTGTCCAATACCTTTGATAATATTCAACTGAAGCACCATTAGGCTTAGTATTGGCCCTCCTTTAGAAAACATTGTTTGGATTATCATGGTTTACAGAGCCTGTGCCTGGCATACGTTATCTGCAGTCGCAGCTGTATGGCACCAAGTACAGCATATCCCCCATCTGCTGATCCAGTCATGCACTCCTTTATTTCCATCCCTCTCTTTCTTCCAAGCCCACCTGACGGACCCAGCGGAGGAGCTAACCTGCTACGAACATGGCTGCTCCACAGCGTTGGCACCAAGCAAACCCTTTCCCTTCCTGGAAAAGGCTGCTCTGCAATCTGCATGGACTGGCTGATGGCTGCACTTAGTTCCACTCCCTCTTGCCAACATGAACAGGCCCCCACTGGAAACGCTTTAGATGATGTGCCAGTGCTCCCACTATCCCTTGAATGGCCATGAGGGTATTCTGCCAAAATTGCTTGTGCTGTTTGGAATACGCCAAATAGTTATTCTATTGTTGAAGCTGCCGTCCGCCACCAGGGAAGAAGACTATTCCAAATGTATGTCATTGGCCGGATATTCCTAATATTGGCTTCTTTATATTAGCAACCAGTTTCTTAAAGCTGATCGTAGTGAGAAACTCATGAGAATTCCTATGACACGACTCACACACATGGTCTACCTGGATTTTCTGAATGTATTTGCATTCATCATTCTGCCATAATTGCATGAACTTACTAATACACAACAAATGCTACCAGAAGGGAGTTTTACAAAATAAAGCTGATTAGCATGGCTGCAGAGTTGGAAATCACAATTGGCAATGATGCGGATACAATTAAAGCAGCAGCACATTTACATTCCTAACCCATTTTAGATTAATTGAGATGCTCATGAATGTTAAAAGTAGAGCATTTGTCCCACTTCATAGATTTCCCGTTCAAAATGAGCTGTATATACAAATATTACTGCTTATTCAAAAGATGCTGTTCCGGTTTGATTTATTAACTTTGTTTGCCAGAAATAAATGCACAGCATAGACAAAAACTAGAAACTAAAGGGAACACAGCGGACCTATGGGAAAAGGAAGTCATTGTGTGTGTTTTGCCTGATTAATCAAGCCTGCATTGAACTGCGTCACTAGCAATACATTGTTCTTTTAGCATTGTTTAACAGGAAATAATGTACTCTGGGAGGAAGGGTCAGTCGGCGAAATGATAGTGAGAGACAGAGAGTGAGGGAGGAAGAGGAGCAAGTTAAGGAGGAAGGTGTAGAAAGGAAGCCAAAGCCTTCAGGGACCCAGAGAGTAAAAGGCTTGATGAAGTGCCTCCCTCCGCAGCCCCCTTCAACAGTCATTTCCCTCTAGTGCGCACCAAGGCAGAGCCACATACATCTTCCTGTTGCAAAATATCTCATTAAGGACCAGTAGACGTCACCTATCTTTATCAAACATACGCATAAGTGCCCCCTTATGATGCCCTCCTCCCAGTACCCCCTCTCTCCCAGACTTAAGACTCATTGTCTTAAAGGCAACTCTGTTTAATGTAGCTGCATAAAAAAGGCAGATGGGAGGTTAGTCCAATGAAATGGAACAACTTTCTTCATTACTAAGCAAATGGCATGGTTTTTTTATTTCTCCGGCAAAGACTGGTTGTGGGGGGGGATCAATGACACTGTAATGGGCATAATTAGCACTATAAAGTGGGAGCGAGAGCCATGAGAATACTGAAATGAAGGCTGATTTTAATGTCGTAAATTACACCTTGAAGCATATTTCTACTACATGTTCCGACAAACCTGTTAAGTAAGTCAAGTGTCCTTTATATTGGAGGTTGAGTTTTAGTAGGATTAGTCATTTACTGTAGTGAATGGGCTTGAAAATGCCCCATTTCCCTAAAGAACTAGAGGTCAAGTCCCTTTCACATATGAAAGGACCTGTAAGACCTTGTGAGCGAGTGAAAAATGGTGAAAGTGTATCTGACTGAAAGACAAATCAAATGAAACTTTATTTCCCCTCAATCACTAAGCATGAAGAGCATTTTTAAAGGTGGCTGACCTGCTTAAATTCAATTTCCATCCTCATAAAAAGGTTATTCAACATGTTCAGAATGGCAATTAACATAAGCCAAAAGAGAAATGTCGACCGCAGCTCGCTCAGGAAGCTAAATGAAAGGAAGTGTGATGAGGCCGGGGCTCTTCTCTACCTCTGTGTCTCTCAAAGTTCTTGGAACCACCTTGACACTTCGTTGGTTCCTACAATAGGGACATTTCCCTCATTTACAAGTCACATGCTATCTATTGCTCGCCATTAGTTTGTATTGCCATTTGAGCAGCAGAATCAGTTATCCTGGATGTAGCAGTCCCGTTGAACATGCACATTCGGACATCAAAGTAAACAGAAATCACTACTGCTTATTAAAATGATTAACACTTCAGCTCGGATTCAAGCATTGTGAGGCACAATTCTGAACCAGCGAGCTTACAACACTATATATAAATGCATCTTTAATATTAAAACATGTAATTGATCATAGTGATTTAGAAGCACTAGGCCAGGATGCAGAGTGAATGAGACTAGCAGGCAGCACTGTGAGGCGGTAAGCTTAGCTCATTATCACTGTTTTTTGACTGCTTTTTACTTTTTGTTAATGTTGTGCAATTTTCCCATTCCGAGTAACCAATATTGTGCTTGTCCCATGTTGAGTTAAATGCTAATGTCCACGTGCTAACATGGCTATACCAGATAACCCTCTTTGGTTAGAATGTTAGCATCAATCAAAACACAGGGTGCCTTACGTCATGTCAACCATTAGATAACAATCTTTAAGTCAGTGGTTGGTCCTACAAATATTCATCAACCAGTGAATCAGTTCATAAGTATAGCCACAATAGAGTGCCTAAGGATAACAGCTTCTCTCTATAAACTATTTCCAATGGACAAATGTATAATGTTCAGCTCATTTATAACCTGCAGTTTTAGAACACCAGTCTTATAAACTCCAGCAGGCTGTTTTTCCCAGGACTAAAATAGCGTACCAACCATTCTATACCCTGAGCAAACTAATCATACAGCCTTCATCTCCTCCTGTTAATACCAGACCTCTTCTCCCTCTGCCCGTCTCCCTTTCTCTCCAGATCCCATTCCATCCACCTCTCCTCTCTTGTCACTCACATGCTCTTACTACAAAGGTGCCCAGATGCCTCAAATCTCCAGCATTGATCTCCTCCAGCTAAAAAAGGTGACCCACGTGGGATCCGCCTCACTAATCACTGCCTGAAACCACTCTGGGCTCTCAGGCTGGGAGATAAAGACTGTCTCTGTCGGGACTGACAAGCAAGAATGTTTCTGAGGTGAAAAATCGCCGCCGGCCAGCCTACTGCAAGCTCTCTTTCCATCTCACTATCCGAAAAGTTCCGACACAATCTGTGGGACGAGTACAAAGAAATGTCACCTCTGAGCTGGCGTGACACACTCAGCACAGCAGGTTGAATCGGCACCAGGTCTGCATGCATCATATTTGACGTTTCATTGTTTTTTAATGTTTGTTATCATTATTATTTTTCTCTTTTTTCCCAACCCTCGGACTCTCACGGGGGGGTTGTGTGACAAACGATGAACAGCAAGGCCTAGAGAGTGAGCTTCGCATGGTTGCACAGAATCCACAATTAGCCATTTCATTAGCATCCATTAACATTTCATTTTATTGTGTACACACACACACAGTAGTGGAGGTGAGGGCAGACGCTGCATTTTCCCATTGACCCGTGAATACACACAAATGCACTCTGGTGGAACACTAATGGAAACTCCTGTTTATTCATATGATTACTGGGCATAGCCAACTGGGAACCATTAAAAGTTATAAAAGAGTTGGACACATTTGGAAGGGTAAATGTGCACTAAACCAAGCAGTTATCTTACACATCATATTCCTGACAGATGACACACATTCTGCAAAACGTAAGCTTTAATATGAGATCTGACTACACTAGTTAATACATCTAAGATAGCGACTTTGTCCAAAAAACCGATCAAAGGCAGAAGAGTAATGAGTTGATCATCAAGGCTAATTATGTTTTATGTTCGTACATTTAATTAAAAAGTACAGGTATCATTTGTATACAATGTAGTGACACGCTATCCTCAGTAATGCGTGTAAATGGTTGTGTTGAATGCAGTAAGCCAACCAGATTTAGTTGTCTACTTCTTCCATGATTTAGTCCAAATAAAAACCATCCTACATTTCATTGACTTCCATTGCTTGAAGTTTGGTTGCATATTAGTGCAGTAATCCAGGGGTGTGTGTTTCTGTGTGTGCTGGTGCTTTCAGGGTCTCTGCCTCTGACAGTTTTAAGACTCTCAGCTCTGGAGACGAGCTTTAGGATCTATTCCTTTCAGTGGAAGCTTGGTCATTACAAAAAGGTAAACGCTGACATTTCAGGCATCGTGTTATTTTGACTGACTGCCTATTAGAGGGTGTAATGTGGCACGCAAATGTATACTGCAAGCCTCAGTGCCTCGGCAATGGACAGTGAGAGTCGATGGCTCAATCCGCTGGTCTTTATTTAGCAAGGTCGCTCAGGACATTAGTAGATTTGGACCCGGGTAATGCAAAGCCCAACACACACATACCCGCACAGTCACTATTGATGACATTGTTGTCAGCAGAACTCTTTACTTTGAAGAGCTAGCACTATTAAGAGCCTGTCTCCATTTACAGTATATTGGTTCTGTTTATAGGAGATCGGAGTCATAAATCCATTGTTATGGCTTTTTGTCCGACTCTTACTAAGGGAAAAGCTCGAGACACAATTTCTGATCAGTGGTCCTTACCGCCTCACGACAGCTTCTGCAGATTGGATTGAGTTAAACCCCCAATTGTCGAGCTGTGAAATTTAAAACTTTTAAATTGTCACTTTCCTCGCTCGTGAAATATAAACTATAATGGTTCACAAAGATATCTTTATTGACTCCTCTGACCCGCTATAAAACCATCAGTTTGCTTGAAATGATACATTCTGTGCAGTGAAGGATTACAGACAAATAATTGACCCATCTCCTGTGACGCACCAGCCCCTGTAATTTTAAAAATAAGGAGCTCTGCGTACGTCAGTACCCTGTGTTTTGCTGAACCTTTCAGTCGCTATCAACATCAAGCACGAGGCTTTCAGAGCCTCTGTGGTTGAACTCTGTGTCTTTGAGCGGCTGCAGCTCATCGAGCAAACAGTTACTTCTATGTTTCCCATCGGGAGGAGAAGACTTTGTTTGTCACCCCTCGAGGGTGTCTCATAAGTCTGGCCTGTTTCCCCATCTTGTCTTGCTTTTATAGCTGTGTTGTTATATCAGGGGGGGTGGGGGGGGGGTCGATGGTTCATGGAGGGCTAGGCACACCCCTCATAAAGGTCCTCATTCGAAGAAAAAAAAAAAGGGAGGACTTTTTGTATGGGTCTAATTGGAACTTGGAAGTGCGGCCATGTGGGCTGCTGGTAGGGATTAGACCGGTGGCTCAGTTGGCTGACTCCTGATGGAACACTATGGACCCAACGCAGACGCTACCCTTGTTACCCTGAAGGGAGAGGGACTGTGTGTGTGTGTGTGTGTGTGTGTGTGTGTGTGTGTGTGGTGTGTGTGTGTGTGTGTGTGTGTGTGTGTGTGTGTGTGTGTGTGTGTGTGTGTGTGTGTGTGTGTGTGTGTGTGTGTGTGTGTGTGTGTGTGTGTGTGAGGCTACAGCCCTGCTCCAAAGCGATTTGTCTCGGCCAAAAGGTTCCCTTGTCCTTCACAGATGGCTGGGCATGCGCCCCCATTAGCGGTGGAGAAAGAAGAGCAAAGGGATCACAGAGGCGGAAGGGACACCTGTGTGTCAGCTTAACAAATAAACTCTCGCTGTGATCTATCTATGGACTGGATTTATTTTATACAGAATGTCATTTACACTCCATCATAGACAAAAACACAACATCGGATATATCCAATGCGGTGTCGGGGGAAGAAAAGTTACTGAGCCAAGCAGAATCTCATGACTCCTTTGAAAGAATTAGCATTTCAGCCCATGGGGGGAAATGACAGAGTAAGAGAGACAGGAAAAGGAAGCTGGGAAAAAAGTGAATTTGATACCGGAAAGGGAGATGGAGGGGATTCTAACAAACTGCACACTTTTTCGAAGTTCAATGTTATGTAATGGATGCCTGGTTATCTATTTTCTCTCAAACTAACAAGAAAACTAAATGTTGTTTGGCAGCCATTAAAGTGCTTTATTTCCCCACTACTTCACTCTTTAGTCAGACCCCGCAGGGTGGGTATATGAGGGTTGAAGCATGTCAGTTTGACACCATTTCAATGATGTGTTGTTTAATGGGGGAACAATAGATCATCATTGGAGTATAGAGTTCATATAGTAGAGGGTAGACTGCAAGCAATTCCATCAGCATCTCGCCCCTCTCACCCACATGCATTTATTTCAGCGCCGCCCCCCCTTTGAGGGAGCAGTACAGCGCAGTTGCTCGATCAGCGTAACAGCGGTAAGGCCAGCTGAAGTTGGAATGCGACCGAGAGAAAATAAAAAAAGGTAAGGATTCTGGTCATCCGTGTAAACATCATTTCAAAGGGTTGAGAGGATCCTGTTGCTTTGAAAGAGATGGCCTTGAGATTGATTGAAAAATGAAGCAAAACAGTGAAACACAGATCTTTACCATAAAATGCATTCCTTTATCAGATTAATGTCAAATGCAAGTTCTGGTTAATCCTTGCATATCTTCACATGTTATTTGTTGCAGGCAGATACACGCCTGACGTCTAACTTCTAAAATGTCATTTAAATCATGATTGAAAAACGCATGATGTCCTTAAATCATTACTATTATAGTAATGCATTTCATTTGTGTCACGAATATAAGATGCAGAGGGGGAAACTCCCCTCATGTCTATCTGTAGTGAAAAATATCTAGTGAGCACTCTCATCTGAATTGTGCACTTTGATGCCCTGACAACCCTACTACTAATTATTCTGCTGAGATATATATTTATTTTTGCAATTTTAAACACAAGCCCTCTTTACCAAAGAATGCTCTCAGGAGTTCTCTATACCAGGGTGTTGATTGGCTGAGAAATGACTATTCCTGCACCTCAGGAAGTATAATTGGCACGGCACAAAGGCAAGACGACAGAATAATCATCACCGTGTTGACCAGGGTAATTTGAACTGTCTCGTGCCCTTAGACGCCAACAGTCTTTGACAGAGCACTTCTCCTTGGAAATAATAATATATGTGGGATTATTCTCTGTCATTTGCTTGAGAGGAAGTCTAAAAAGGAAAGAAAAAAGGTATGAACAATGCTGGATGATTATATAGTGCATGATTTACTAGGATTGCAATGACAGAGGGTGTAGAAGGTGAGATCAAATAAGGCACATATTCTCCCTGCCAGCAGCATTATAGAGCAGTTTGTATTTAAGTGATGAGCTTTACAAACATGGCGTCTTCTGAATAAGTGCCAGCTGCTGGTTAACGAGCCATTTAGTGACAACTAATCAGCTATAGCTACATTTTACTAACTCAGGAAAATATAATACAATTGATAAAAAGGGACCGATTATTTGCATTTAGCCTGGCTCAATATATTTGTTAATGAAACAAAGATAAAGAAATACATCTCCCAAAGAAAACTATGCTGAACCAGTTTTGCTGTTCGACCATTTGAAAAGGATACCGATGACTTCAAGACCACCAGCAGCTCCTCTCATTCTAAAAGCTGCGTGATATCAGAACCAGGAAAGGTACCAGATGACCCCACTCACACATTCAACGACCGGCTGCAGAAACCCCCCCCCCCTTTGGGAAAATGGGACACAAACTGTGCCACCCAGCAGTTCTGCCTGAAAGCAGTCTCAACTCAACAAGCCATCTACTTTGGTTCCCTGCAAGAACTGGGACACTCCCCCATAGCTGATGGCGAGCACAACGTGTCAGTCAGAAAACTGAACACATTTGAAAAAAGAAAAAGCCATAATGTCATGTTTGAACTTATTTCCGAGGATTTCAAGCAGGTGAAGTGAATGACAGAGAGCCATTGGCAGTGATGGTCCGTAAGTAGATGAAAATCGAGGGTTCGCTAAGGAGAGCTTTTCAAGACCATCAGCACTGAACCATGGAGCGCAAAGATGTACAATAGCAAATCATGGTTGACACCTCTTAAGAGCACAGGTCAGAGTGGCTAATGGCCTTCCAAGAGAGCGCTGCAATCACAAACGAGCCATAAAGCTATGTTCACATTCTATTTTGGTCCGCATGCGAACGCGATTGCTTTTTAGAAATGAGTGACCCATTCCACTATTTACCGGTAGAAAACAAACAAATGTAATTGTGTTCTCGGAGCAAAGTGCTGTGACAGAATGAGTGAAAAAGGAAATATAGCTTACAAAGTCATTGAAGGGAAAAATAGAGTTTGGGGGTAAAGTTCAGAACATGACAGCTTTTAAGAAATAATTGCAGAGCCATTAGGCATTGACGTTAAGGCAGAGAAGGAGGGTGAGGTGCAGTTATGCAAGATGAAAGGTGGTGTGCTCCTTTTATACACAATTACAGTTCTTATCATGAAAGAGGCAAAGTCACAAACGCCCATAATGGCAGGGACTCTGTCTTCAGAAATGAAGGAGTAAACAAGTGTGTCATTTGAGAGGCTGTGGCTGAAATTTCAGACTCAATTTTCCTTGAAAAGAATGAGATTAATTAGCTTCATAACTCAGACAGTGAATGAAAAAGTAATGGCCACAATGAATCATAATGTCAAACCGCATCATTGCAGCAACGCTGAGCACTTATTATCAGCACGGGGTTCTGTCACACATCAATCCCGACCTCTTTGGGGGTTAAAGTAACCGAACTGGTCAAAGAAACCAGGCCAGGACAGACGGTGTTTGCATGGTCACTAATTCGGACAGCGATTGTGGAGAATAACCCACTTTGGGGGGGAACAAAAAAACCAGTTGTAGAAACTGCATCAGCAATGTGTTACTGGAGAACACATCACAACGCTGATGTGGGGAGACTGATTGTTTCCAGCTATAAACCTGACAGTGGAAGCCTGCTGCACCCAAAATGAGATACTGAGTCTGGAACATGGTACGCCTGATCAATTTACTAAATCAAGGTTAGACAAATAGTTTTTGACATGAAGCAATGGTGAATAAATGTATCTGGCAGTTCTAATTACCTCCATATCAGGGTTCAGTATGGATAGCCAATAACTCTACAGAACTACATATATTTATGGTACTGTTTGAACAGATCAAACCCCAAGGGTGTTTGCTAAAGTTGGACCCTAGTGATAAGCCCAAGTCATTTATCAATAGTCCATGTTCTCGTAGCCTTATCCATATTTCCCCCGGCCTTGGCATGGTTCAGGGTCACCCCTTTGGAAAGAGAACACTCAGACATGGCAGGCATGCATGTCCTTGGAGTATAAGATGAACCTGAAGTGTGTTCAGAGAGAACAAACATGATCAACATGGTTTGAAGTGGTGTCTCTCCATCTCAGCTTGAAAAATGGAAACAACGTTCATGAGAATGGTGGGATGTTACTGTTATGTCAGTAACATGCAAGTAGTTATCTCTGCAAGAGCACAATACTTTACACGATGCACACTAGAATGCCCCAATTGGTGGCAATACGCTGGTGTTACATAGTGATGTCACTATTTTACAGCAGTAAACGCATGCTTGTGCAAGAGAAAATTCCTCTGGCTCGAACTTTGGGATTTTAGCCTTTGCAGATAATTTACATGCACAAGAACAATATATAATAAACTACAGGAAAGGGAAAACCTCAAAAAGCATTATTCTGGTTAAATTGTCTTAGTGTGTGTGTATCGAAAAGGTGTGAGGGAAATAAAAAAACAATTAGAGTTTCCCCAAAAAATGCAGTTAATGACTTTTATAAGACAACCTTTAACAATACACAGTCATTTAAGTCAATGTTTTATAAGGAAAAACTGACTGAGCATTAAATCCTTTTCAAATTGCAAATGGAGGACATCCTGAACTATGCAGGTTGCTTTGACACTGCTTTAATAAAAGTCATTACCCTTTAACACGCGTGCCTTTCTTAAAATTAGACTTTAATTGCAACCTTTAATACAATAGTATTTCCATAAATTCTCCCCACGAAGTGTCGAGACAACCACTGTGATGTGCCTGTTCTCATTGGCCACACAGAAATGTGTCTAAATACATTTCAAGAGTTGGGCCTTGCCATCAATAGACCCTCTGGCATCATTAGCAAGTCGACTAATGTCTGTAATTACCATTTTCACCATGACTTATTAATTCAAAGTACACTCTGTAATTTAGTGTTCAGTACTTCCAAATAGGCAGACAGGAATATCCACTGAAAAACAGCCTTACTTCCAATGATTAACCCGACACATTTAGTTCTTCAACTTCAGTCCTGGTGCTCAACCACCTGCTGTTATTTAGTCCACAGATCATTAAAACACAGCTTCCGGTGTGTGTAAAGATACTTGCACAGCTTGCACTCCTTTAGAAGTACATTCAAACAGTCCTCCATCAAAATTAATAGTTTGTTCAGTTGGTGGAAAAGGTTATAGAGTAGAAGAACAAACCCACTGCATCAATAGTATGCTTAAAGAGAAAAATTAATTAATCAGAATATTCCGAAATGACATACACTGTGTGTCGGATGGCGTAGTGCTTGACTTGTATGTTTGTATATCAAATTAATAAGCAGGTGTTGTGAAAAATGGCCCATTTGTAACTCTGAATAGCTTAATATGGATACTTTTTCTTCATATTTGTATGTCACAAATGCTGAATTGAGATGCATCATGCTGTATTTACTTTAGAACAAACCAACGCTTGAATATATTATTAGTAATGATAGTTAATTAATTCCCTTCATCAATTTAATTACTTACATGTATATTAGTCGGATCTGCATAGCTTTCAATTATCTTTGGGTGTGTGCTTCATTAATTTAATGTTACAAAGACATTTAATCAGAATTTATTATACACTTAATGAAGTGGCTCCGTTTAATTTAGGTTGAAAATGATGTGACATGTTTATTTGTAAAAGGAAAGGCGTGATCACTTTTTTGAAATGCCATTCATGTGTAAAGAAACATAGCTTATTTCCTAGTTAGAATTTACAGTCAACACATGAATAGCTCGCTTCTAATTTCCCTAGGAGTTGATATTCCCCGATTAGAAAAACCCTAATTAACATCTGCAGCCAGTAATAATTGCCAGTTCCTTGGGGCAACATAGAAAGCCAAAATTCATTTAAAACTATTGCGTTTTGTGTCGAGTTTTGGAAAGTTTCTCATCCCAACAGAGACTTTTTGTCTCTTTAAATTGAAAATGGTCTCCTGTTTCACACTCGAGTTGTTTTCTTTCATTTCCTGCTGAGATAAGCAGACGGTGTTTGAACAGGACGATATGGAACCACATGTACAGCTCCTCCATAGAAGCAAAAGAGTTGCTTCACTTTAAAGCCCAATTCTCACTGCTTTAGTTTGTGTCTTCAAATAAATGATAACGGGGGTTTGCCTACCGGGAGGTTCATACGACGTGTGCTAATAGGAGCTCATGTGCACGATCAAGAATCAAAGTGAAGCCACGTCAGCAGGCTAGCAAATTCCCAGCAGAGTGGCAGTAGACGGAAAAAAGGGTTGTCTGATGCGTGTTGACCCATTCCAGTAGGTCAGATTGGCATGAAAATGCCCCGAGAGACTTTAAAGAAAGAAGGCTTTGAAGAAAGATCTGCAGAATAAAGTGTGAAGAATCCCACGCCTGACCTTTTTCTGACCCTGGTTGGTAAGAGAGGCTAAGGAGATGGAAAGAAAAGATTTAGGTCATGGCTATCGGACCTTTTTTGCCAAGTTAAGATGGCCACAGTGCTGGAGCGAGCCTTGCAGGAGGGATTACAAGGGGGTAAACATACATCCGACTTGCAGCTGAAACCAACCTGACTGCCTCCAGTGTGAGTAGCATGGGCAATTTAGACAGGATTACCTACAGCATCAACAAAACCAGCCTTCTTTAACCCAAAAGCCTGAGTACTTTGGCGCAATGATGATGATGATGATGATGATGATGATGATGATGATGATGAAATGACCCAACGTGTAGACTGAGGAAAAAACAGTTCCTGAAACATAAAGGATGATGGAGGAAAGGGAAAAAGAAGAACAGCTATATCTAAAGTAGGGCTGAACGATTAATCGATTTTAAATCGAAATCCCGATTTTAAATGATGCTTTTATCAAATCGCAAAGCCTGCGATTTGATAAAACATTTTTTTTACAATTTCTCTTTTTTTTCTTGTGTGTCAGTCATCCACACCAATCAGAAGTGCTGTGCTCCACATGTACCAGCCATTGTTAACCAATCAGAAGTGGCCCATGATAGAAGGTGATGGACAGATTGATCCAATCACCTGCCAAGTATTTTTTAAAGTGCCTGCCCTTTCCAAATGGCTTCCAATGGAGCTCTCCTAGATGGTTTGATGAAACAAAGCATCTGGGTCAGGTTAGTAATGCTCCATCACGTGTTCTACATCTATTACAGGGTGAGTCTTAAACTGAAGCTTGACTTTAAAGCAACCCAACGGAAGTTTCATGTAAGTTTAGTTCTTTCACTCGTAGCTCGGGCTGCGGGGGTGCTAGAGACGAGAGTACGTTGATACGACCTTCCTAGCCGGAGTTATGGACGCATTTTACAATAAACTTCCGTTGGGTCGCTTAAAAATAAATATCGCAATTCGCAATCGCAATATTTGTCAGAAAAATCTCAATTTGATTTTTTCCCAAAATCGTGCAGCCCTAATCTAAAGTTGTGAAAACCTCAACCCCAAGGCGAGTTTTTTGTTATATTTGGAGTTACATTTCAAGGTATCCCTTTTCCTTGGCAATGCCTTTAGAATTGCTTCAAGAACTTTTGTAAAAGTTCAGTAAATATACTGATGTTGGTTTGGAGAGGATGTGTGTGAAGGATGGCCAGGAGCCAATAACAGCTTATGATAGATGAACCTTGCACACAAATGAGAACAATAGCTTCTTAATGTTGGGATTTAAAGGTTACCTTCAGGGATGTAGAGGAAACTGTTTAGACAGATAATACGTCTTTGCTTCTGCAAATCTTCAGTATACATAGCTACGCAGTGTTGGGAGGCTACCAAGCGTTTAACTCTTTTTTTACAAGAAAAACAGCCAGAAAGTGGCATCTCCTTTGGCAGCCATGTTGATGTGAGCCCTCAGGAGAGGCCACAGGGATGGGCAGATAGTGAGAAGACTCCATATGAATGGTTTGGGGCTCCAGAAGTGAGCAGAGACCAGGCAAAATCCTGGATGGATAGCTAATCGTTTATGCTGAAACTCTGCAATGAGAACCATCCTTGCTGATTTCAAACTGGGGATCTTCCAAACGAGCCAGCTGGGTACTTTGCTACAGTCATGAAAAATAGAAATGAGTGGCTACAAAATCTGAAAAATTGTGAGCAGTTTGGGTTGTTTTGAGTTAGTTTGCAGATGTAATAACCCTTACTGTGAATCGTTAATTAAAAAAGGGATGACAGAGAACATGCTACTAATAAGTCCGGTATTATGGTAACTTTTAAGTATTAAATAACTCATCTATAACACAAAAGGGGTTGAAGGGGAGGAATATCTGGTTTTACGTAGCTGATATGTCCTATTTTGTCAAAACAAGTTTTACTTAAGAATGAAAAGCCTTTTGACATAACAAAAAAAGTCAAACTGAATATTTTGATTTGAGATGCAGCTTTGTCCTTGGCATGTGGTGAACTAAGTTTTTGTTTATTCCAAATGAATTCTGAATTGTTAAATGATCAAGAGAACAACATGAGATCCAACTGCCATGGCAGTAGGCATAGAATAAATAAGACAGCCCAATATTTAAAAAGCATATTTCGCAACTTCCCGCAATTTCACCGCATAAAATCACATAAAAACCCTGCATGTTTAATCGCATAATCAAGGATTTTAGCCCGCGTTTTTCTGGAGGGTCTAATATATATGTTCAGAAGGACAACTTCTCAATATTTGTCATCCTGATTGAAGCTCCCGCAAACCCACTCTGTCCCCCATTTTGTCCTCACTTTACTGCTTGTATATGGATTATTCTGCCTCACTTCTCTTCAAAAGCATTGCAACAGTGGCTCGGCGGTGCGCTGCGTCTTGAAAATCTGAACATGACCAAGAAGATGTCGAGTAATCCGGGGTTAACGTGCGCGGTCAGATAGAAATCCTGCTCAGATTGCAAAGCAGCATGGGTGTCCGTCCGCCTCCTACACGGCCTGTCTGCAACATGAAACAAGCTGCCAAATGCTGTAAGAGCACCGCTATACCGGGACCATATTATCACACCACAGCAGAGTCTGATTATAGCTGACAGCTGGGTACAGGTAAGCATGTACTCTGCTGCACAGCTGTGGCTCTTGACCTCGTATTACATTTTATTTGTGCGGAAATGTCACGTAAAAGCCCCGGGTTACCTCGACTCCACGTCGGCTACAACTGGCAGGAGGTGTGAGGGATTTTGTAAAGAGTGAGAAAACAGTGACAGTTGATTACAATTAGGGGAATGAGTCTCCTCAATCTTACGCCAGACGTTTCTTTAGCCTTGAGGCTCTCCAGTCCTGAGACTCCATCACAGAAAAAAGACATAAATGAGAGAATTGGGACAAGAAAAACGTCTCACAAAAGCCAGCTGGATGCCCTCAGCACTGCAGTTTTACCTGAGCTCTTTGTGATCATTCACTCTTTGAAATCACCGGTTGTGTAACCGCGTTAACTGCTAAGCGTGACGAATCGCTGACTGGGCGCTCTGAGCCCTCTGAAAATCCATTTGTATCAGAGGTGTTTACAGTGGTGGAAAAAGGTATATTCCCCCATGTATAGGTACAATACTTCAGTGCACATTTACTCCATTACATGTTAGACGAGGAGATCGATACCTCTTTTATATTGTCTGTGAAACATAAAGCTACAGCCAGTAGAGAGTTCAGTTTAGTACAAAGACTGGAAACAGGGGAAAGAGCATTTTGCAAGGTTTCAAAAAGCTCACTAAATAGCACATTTTATTTCCTTAGTTAAATCGAAAAAGAAAAGAGATTGGAAAAAGGACCAACCATTTGATGGGGCTTAGGTGACTATTGGCTCCAAATAGAGGACATTTAAGGAAGTTGCAGCTCGATTCGAGGAAAAAGCCTATAAGGCTCTTAAAATTACAGATCATCATTTAACACCTTGGTTTTTGTTAGGATTAAACAAGCAAGTCATTAATGCGTAATATTGAACTTTAGAGGTGCTGGTAGGTGGATTTTGTTACTTTATAACAGTATAACAACCTGTTTTTACTTTTCGTGCTATGCTAAGCTACCTAGCTGCTAGCTGTAGCCTTATATGAAGCGTAAACCTATGCATCTTGTCATCTAATTGTTCACATAATAGCAAACGGGTGTATTCCTCTAAAATAGTCCGCAAGGTGCAGGCCCGGACTGGCCATCGGGAGGACCGGGAGGTTTCCCGATGGCCTGGCTGTTAAGTGGCCTGCTGGCTTGAGGAATTTGTTTATGTATTGTGAACGCAACGCTGCGCAAATGTGGGTCTGACTCTGCCTCACAGAGGGTGACTGGCTGTCTACAGGATGTGGCCTGTCGACATGGCCACTTTCATACAGATCATACACTAATGCCCTCGATTGGTCTCGTGTCATTCAAGCTCGGGAGGGTGTGTATGTGTGGCGCGAGCAAGCGAGAGAGAAAGCGCGTGCACTGGTTACGTGTATTGTTGTTGTTAGCATCCGGTGCTAGCTAGCGGCGCTAACGGAATGAGCTGTCAACAAGGTGGAGGAGAGTCCTCTCCTGTCAGACTGAGAGACTGATAACAACAGCTCAGGTGAGGTAAAGGACTCTGAGTGCTTAGATAGTTAACTTAGTCTAAGTTCACTGTGGGTCTCAAACGGTTTGGTCACCATTTATGTAAACACATATTTCCATTTGAAGGGGGAGTGATTAGTAAAATATGCATGAATAATACCAAAAAAAAAGTTAACTAGGTGAAAAAAGGTAGGATAAACTTTAAAAACTTGTTGAGCTAAAACTAGTCTTTGCTGCTGCCTCAAAGAGGAGCAGGGGGAGACGGGTGAGGCTGGTTCAGGAGCCCAGACACACTATGCCATGCTAACTATAAATGAACCAAAAACAAATAAATAAACAAGTTTCAATGTTTTTTCATATTGGATATGGTATGTTATTGGTTATGGCCATGTTCTTATGATTTTTTAAATGTATACAGTTCTGTTTCATATGGTCTCTTTATTTCCCCCTCAAAGTGCACCAGATTGATGCATTTAAGTCCAACATTTAAAAACAAATCTTACCGGGGGAGCATGCCCCCCGACCCCCTAGAGGATTTGAGGTCCACCTCCACTTAAAATATTTTCACATGGATAGGTTCCTAAATAGATTTGCACTTTTAAAAAAAAATAGTAACCCATGTCCATATGTTTATTCTGGGGTAGTTTTAAAGTTTAGGGCTATCACTATGGGCAGCAACGCTGTAAATATTGACAAATAAATCCAGGAAAATTGCACAAAATAAAACTGGTAGTGGCCTGGTTGGGTGTATAATTCCCGGCCTGACTTATTGTCCCAGTCCGGCCCTGGCTAGGTGGCATAAGATGTGAAGACTCAAGTACCTGAATGTTGCACATGAGTAAATGTAGCCTAGTTATTTTTCCACCACTGACACGTCGCACAATGACAGAACGCATGCAGGTTCACTTTTTTTCTTCACAGACGCCCGTAGAAACATTTGTGGGGACATTTCAGGACAGCAGGCTAAAATAACTGGAATTTCTTTTTTGTCTTGGGAGCTTAATAAATCTTGATGAACTACTTTTTATGAAGAGGCATCACAGCGAGCAAGGAGGTGAACCTACAGGGAATCGGAGTTGCCTGGATGTGGCTCCACTTTTGGGAATTCCTTAGGCGGCTGAAACCCTGCGCCGGCGGGCACCTACACCCGCTGGAGCAAAGTCATCGGGAACACCGGTGAGCGCTTGATGTTCCGACTGAATGGAGAGAACAAGAGCAACACAGAGTGGGCTGTGCCAATACATTCATCATACTCCGCTACATTCATCATACTCCGCTACACCCGCTACACCCCCCCCCCCCCCCATCAGCCGGGTTCACTGTTTACAACCTCCCACAGTAGTTGTGGATGATGGGAATTGAAGTGTAGCCACTGTAGCAGAGCGGGCATATTAACAAAACGTAATATTGCTGGTGTCCCTACTTTATGTGTATGTCTGTAGACTACACCGTTATTGGGAGAAAATGCAAATAAGGGTTCAATTAATTTACAAATATACCACATATTTCATAATGTAGTATTTTAAGACAGACTTTTATTTCTTCCCATTGCATATATATCCTAGCAGAAATACAAGTAGTTAATGAAGATCTATTTTAGTCATACATACTTATATTGTCCTCATTACAGAGGTGGTATTTCAAACTGCTCCAGTTGCCTACAGTATATGTGCCGTAAAAAATAATGTCTAAGGCAGTTTTCTGTGGGAGAGGAGCCTGGAGAACATGTCTCTGTTAGATAAGTTAATTACCTCATATCCTACGGCTACACACCAGCTCCCTCCACCCTCCCCATGCAGGAGGAATGAAAACAACACTCCTACATGATCGAGCTGTACTATATGCTAATGCTAATTAACTCGCCGCTATTATCTTCATCATGTAACATGCACCTGTTATCTACTGTAGCTAATCACAGAACCATCAACCATGTAGGTTTCACCCTGGCAACATACATCACAGGCCTCATTTATTCCACAGAACAGAAGATAAAGAATGCAGATATGGAGTTTCTGTATCTTTTTTCACAGCAAGAGTGTGTGGGTGTGTGTGTGTGTGTGTGTGTGTGTTGCTAGTTCAAAAATAGCAATTAATTCCAGTATTTTCCAGTTTGTGACTTAAGAGCACAGCTTGGCAGGAGTACAATTGTAAAGTGGCAACAATTAACAGTGATTGGACAAATAATTATCTTTTTCCAAATAACATGTATATCCTTCACACCGCTTAATGAATTGACTGGTTGCCATGACACATTTGCATGTTCGCCGCTGTTCGACGTCTCTAAAAACATTTACATGGCAACAATTGCACATGCAGGAGGGATTTTATGCTGTGCTCCCAAATTACAAGTAAATTGAAATGTTTTATGGGGGTTTCATTGATTCCTCATTCTTTGTGCTACATCCTAGGCAGAGAATATTTACAGAAAAGATAATGTGACTGTCTCTTGTATGAAAGTGCCACTTTTGCACACTGCCATGAATAGTGGAGGCACTCAGCAAAAACAGGCAGTTTGGTCCACATGGAGCTTATATTTCCTCATGAGTTTGTTCTGAGTGATGGTCCCTTTCATGTTCTGTGTATGACTGTCATCGTACAATAAATGGTAGGTTTTTTTGCACTACGGATACAATTTGTTTTACAAGAAGCATTCTGGGCAGGCTGAGCGGTTCCTTAGCTGCGGCCCAAGGAAGCGCAGACTTACAAAGAGGCTCATTAGTTGTATTTTATTCTTCTTAACAGAATACATGCATAAAGACAATTTGTAGGTTTTAAACCCCTCAATATTGAATAAAGATGGTTTTACAAAGAACCCCTTTTTATCAAATGAAAAACGTTCCTGTCAAGACCTTTATATTTGGTATCAAGTTAGTTTGAGAGGCCATAAACGACATAAGTGACCTTGGAATGATGTTACCTTTTTTTAATTAGATGAACACCGTTAAGTTTGCATTATTCCAGAAATACTTGGGTTTCACAGACTTTCCGTGCCAAGGCCATGGCCCAATTTTACAGTATGCATTTAAACATTTAACAAACACAACAAATGTGTTTGTTATGCATTCAAAATAATTATAATTTGTTTTTTTAATACATTTGTTTTTACATTTTCCCTCCTAGTTGATGCCATCTCACTGATTGACATGTTACAACAATCTGTATTAGTCCAGTGCTGAAAAGAGCCCACATAAATGCACTGCTTGCACCTGTTTGAGTAATGTTTGCTAAAAGCTACAGTGCCCATTGCTTAAAGAAATTACTTCAAAAACAGGACCACTATTTGTTAGCCATTTTGAAAGATGTACGTCTCTTAAGAGAACAAATGGGCCATTATACACGGGGAAATCGGAAAGTATTGAGTGATGGACGATAATGAGGTCTTTAGGGATTTTTTGACTGAGAGAAACATATTGAATAATGCTATAAGTATTCTTTGAAACACCATCAACCCAAATGAAAAGAGGACATCATGATGGAGGTGGTGGTTGCTGATCATTAAGAGTCAGTGAAGAGACACAAGGCTGTGTTCTGGGAGTGTCTGGCGGGAGAGTCTGAGTGTTGGACATAAGCACTTTGTGCAGAGTGGCCCCTGGTTGTTATGGAAACAACCCTTTCTTCATCATTATAACATGTTGTCTGAAAAGTGTTTTGAAATAGAAAAAGACAGAAAAAAGCTGCATAACAAATGAGTCCTTGACAAGTTTGGCAACCACTTGTTTTTTTTAGCAAAGGCCACTTTTCTCTGCAGATTTTGAACAGCTTGTTCTGTCACTAAAGAATCCAGCAGCACAAGTCATACAGGCAGAAGGAAGACTTTTGTAAATAGTCCTAATTCTGAGTGAGAATTTACATATTTCCTGAGTGCCATTAAAACCCCATTTTAAACAGTTGCCGTTAAATAGTCCCCACTTTGATTTGTTTATGGAGCTTGAGCTGCACATAATCCTGCATGTCAGCGCTGCTTTGCTTGAACCCTTTTCGCATGTTCTCTGTGCACTCTAGTCCCTCTGCAAATACACTAACCCTCCGCACACACACCTTTACACACAGACGCGCTGCACACACTGCAGAGAGAGTCAGCATGAGGGCTCGGCGTCACCCCTGTGTGAGGCGTGTTCTTACCGGATAATCCCAACTCCACCTCGCCTCAGAAGAGCTTTACATTTGGGGGGGGGGGGGTGCTCCTCCTTTCCTTGATATCGTGCTGGCTTAATGACTAATACACCCTCGTATTGGTGCTCAAAGTCAAAGGAGCTGCTAACAAGCAAAACAAGTCTAATAAAGACAGCTAAATGCAGCCCTTAAAAGTCACAAGTGCAAAAGATTGAAGGGTGCGTGTTTATTTTTCACTTCATTCCAAAGATGCATTATTACGGGGTGTTCTGGAGCTGTAATGCTGCAGCAGCCTTTGCCTCTTCAATGTGTCATTACCCCCCTCTGGTGGTCTATACAGGAAACAAACTCTGAGAGCCACAAGGGGAATATATTTAAAACATCTTTACTACCTCATTGTTATGACCCAACACATTCTGCCTTAGTGTTAAACAAGGAGAAACAGTATAACACTTGCTGTAGATGTTATTAGTCGAGCAGAGTACTGTGACTCATTTCCAAGTCAGCGGCTGGAGGAGTTGCTTCAGTATGCAATGTGCTCCGTCTCTCTTTTCCTCACTGCCTCTCACTCTTTCATTCACAGTTGAATTCATTAGCTCTGCTGCCATGTTGCCGACGCGGCGAGGAATGTAAATGAAGGTGACGGAACAGATATTAACAGACGTCTGCTAATAACGTCAACTGATGTTATCAGGCGGAGAGCGATATTAAAAAGCTCCCTTTCTCCAGATGCCCTCCTCGTCTCCTCCTGAGTTATAGCTTTTCTCTCCATCCACCATCTTCCCTCCATTGCCCCTTCCCTGTGGCTTCGCTATACCCTGTCACACATGGCCTCCTCCAGCCCATTACGCTTTGTTTTGTGTCATGCCTGTGGTCGCCGGGGCGAGCAGCGTATTGGATGATTTCAATCCATCTCAGGAACCCCTTCCCTCCACCTCGCTCTTTCTCTCAGACAGACACTTTCTCTGTGTATCTCCATCTCCCCTCAGCCCTCACTTCTCCATCTGCGCCAGTAGTGATAGAAGCAAAAGCAGAGTTGCTAACTTTCCCTTCAATCCCACCTCATATAGAGCTTGCCTAAAACTCCATTTACACATGGTATTAACATGCACTCGGCCAAGCCCAGCACCCCGCTGCTACACCACACAGCTAACATCACTGTCACTAACTGCACTCCATGAGTAAATGAACATTTCATTTACAGAAGAAAGAGAGACTAAGCCAGGTCTATCCAGAATGTTCCACTGATTCAGCAGTGAAAACACCTTCAAAAGATAAAGCCGTTAAAGCCTCCAGATAACGGTGTTAAAGTGGGGAATTTAATTCAAAGGAGCACCAGTGTTCCTGTAAAGCGAGGTTGCTCTGTTAATTCACTGTGAACTCGTCCAAAGAGCACAAACAGCTGTAGGTTTTACCTTTACTGTAGACGCTAGTGCATCTTTAAAGCAGTTCATGATGTGCCAACAGCCTCCAATAAGCTTTTTCACTGGAAATGTAACATTTTAGATATCGCCTTTTTACTTCCCCAACAAAAGTATTCATATAATAAAACACATGCACCAGGCAAACCATTTAACCGACTAGCTTTAACTCCACAAAACCAACCTGTAATATGAAGATCATCTGAATCCAATGCAAAAGGACAACTAGGGGCGGGGTTGAGATAAGGGTCAACATGAATAACCTGGACAAGGTAGACTGGGCAACAAATGCAGTATATCTTCAATTAGCTTTACAATAACTGTTTGTATGAGTACATCAGATCCAGAGGCCTTTACATTAACACCTAGAACATGAGCATACTTGTGATCTTGATCTGATATGTGTTTTGTGTGAAATTACACCTAGCATTTCCTTCTCCAGATACAAATCACACGTTGCTAGACTCAAGTGAGCCTGTTGAAATGCTTCCTGGTCAAGAAAGTAGAGCCCAGACAACTGCATCATGTTGTGGGGACACACTGCGTTTGTTGGCAGACATTGAGATCTGATCACAGGTTTGACAGAACAAGTTATCTGCATAATGAAGACCTGCATGCATGGGGTCTAAAAGATTCAAGGGTTGGTTGGTTGGTGCCATTTCTTAATCTTTGTCATGCAAGTGATAGTAAAAGGTCATGACATGTACAAAGGAGCCCTGGATAGGGACTTGCTCACCTGGAGTCACTAGGGAATGGTGTTAAATAATGAACCAGCTTGTGACAAATCAGTGACTTGAGAATCGTAGCTTTGGAGGAACCACACACGCATACGTCAGCACGATTCATACATGAACAGGCATACCTCCTCAACCCTGCTTTTCTCTGTATCTTTATCCTGCTTTTGTCATTGCACACCGGTTGCTTTCAGCTGCATGCGTTCGCCATTTCCCAAGGGCTTTTACTTTACTCCTCTCAGCGCCATACCTCCTCCCTTCCCTGCTTCTCCGCGTCTCAGGAATCAGACACAGGTTTGCCACTGCTGAGGAAGCAACCGTGGTAATCCTCAGGCTCAACTTCAAAAAGAGCCTCTAAAGACTACACTCTCTACGGTTCTGGCAGCTCAGCCTGCTACCTCTGCTGGGGGAAGGGGGGTACCAAAAAAAAGCACACTCCTCTCACCTGCCTGTTTCTCCTCTTCCCAGATACTTCACTCAACTAACTTCTACTTTATCAGCACTAAATGTTCCTCAGCTCAACTCACAACAAATGCTGCTTTCCCCTGCCATTGACAACACACATCTGCAAGGCAGGGGAGAGAAATGAGAACTGATGGCAGGTATGCAACTAGTAGGACAGGCAGGTGGAGAGGAGGAAAAAGTGGAAGACAATACAGTAAAGAATAGAGAGAATGGAGGAAATAAAGGCGATACAGTGTCCTCAGTTTTACAGTTGCTCTCTGAGGGGAAGCTAAGACACTGTCAGCAGAACTTTACACAGCTCTGCTATGCAGAAGAGATGGAGTAGCTTACAGCTAAAGTGCGATAACCATTCAATTATTTCTGATTACAGCGTTGATACCCCCTTTACACTGGTGTTGGTTTACTGCGGGCATAACAACTTGGGTATTAGGGGGCATCAGTAGTAATGAAATCTACAAAAGTGCTGTGACCGATACATTCACTTGTTGAGTACATGTGCAAATGTGCAGGTTCAATACTATCCCCAGTGCTAACTGTCCATGGGTGAAGCCAACTCTGCTTATTAGCTAGGTTATAGGACACAAATAGAAATATTTAGTAAACTGTGCAACTTTATTGTCATGTTAGCGTCTTAGCTGACTATCATGCTAACTGACAGTTATTGTTCTGGCTTGCTAGAGTGTTTGGCATTAGCTTGTCCAACCATAGTTTTTGTAGTTATTTAATGAGATAATGGCTCATTTGCATATTTAAACATGCTATTTCAGAAACTTGTAATACAAAAAACAATTGGCTTATTGTAAGTAATTAACTGGAGAAATGTCTAGCTGATATCTTTAAGTTAAAACAATTACCCTATTCACCTGGGGTGTCTCCTTAAACAGCCTGGTCAAATTATATTTAGTATTTTTTTCTACACAAATGTTCTATGTTGATATTAGGGCTATCTGTACGTTGTCTTTGTTCACAGTAGTAGTTCCAAATATGGCAACAGGATTAAGAACCAAAACGGAAATACACAAGTAAAGACGTTCGAAAATGTAGCCAACAAAACATTCTTACCAGGAAAATGAGAACAAATCAAATGGGGCATTGAAGTTAGGCAGGTCAGGAACAAGTAGCTGGTGAAAACTTGTACAATACTTAAAAAAAAATAAACTTTTAAACGCAAAGAAAGTGGCTGAAATCCAACGTGGACTACGTAGCACAGGTGCAGAGTTAACGAGACGCAGGTGTGCGGGTAGAGGTGATGAGCACGTGACCAATATGGCGACATCTGGTGGACAGGCAGGGTATAGCAAAGACAGGAAAGTTTCAATTGCCAACAGGAGGGAAGAATTTCTGAGTCTAAAGGCAAAACAACATGTTTTTACTATACTGTTCTTTATTAAAGTCATTTAATTGTAATACATTTGAACTTTAACTTATAGATCTAATAGAGTCAACTACCAAGTATTTTGTAAAAAATAGCTATCATCTTGTAAGCCGATTGGAACCATTTATATACTTCCCATCCATTTTCTGTTTATCTTTTTTTTTATTGACACAAATTAAATATAGTATAATGAAATGTAAAATAAATCCCATGGAGGGATAAATATACCTTAAATTCCCCTCTGAGTTGTCCACATCCCTACAGATATACACATCATTTGTGTGATGCAAAATCTCCATCTGACATGTGATATGTTATGTTCACTTTATATGCTTCTGTACCCTTTTTTTTCTCCTTTTTGATTTCTATTTTCTCATTCTTTGTGCTAATTCTGTGAATTTTACCCAGAGGTGCTGTACTGCTACGCCCGACTGCAACCCCACCGCTTCCCCCATTTTGCAATCACCCATCGCCCACGTGTCATTGACTTAATCTGTCCCTGTAGATGGTATGCTCCAACAATATGAATGATGAATTATTTATTTCATTACAGCGGTCTGGCCTGCCTTTCTGAATAAAAAAGCCATGAATTAAGTTGTTTTATTCAGCTGATGCCACAAGGCACAGGCTTCTCTAGCAAGGTGTTTCTGCTCTCATTGGAGGCAGAAAGACTCAGACAGGCAATACTTAAACATTTAAAAAGGAGGAGGACAACTTCAAAGGAATGGCCTCGCACAATCAGTGTAGCCCTTTCCTTTTCAATTAGAACACAGTCTGCCAGGCTGGCATGCTCACCTAAAGGCTGGGCTAAGGCCGTGAAATATTGATGGCCCCTTACTCGGGAGTGAGAAGAACGCTTTGTGCTAGGTTCCCTTGGGGGAGTTTATGTGTGTAAGATATTTTTTTTTATGGCAGACAGCCGAGTGGGTGATTTGTTCGTGTGATCTGAGTGGGCATGCAGTGACGCACCACTAGTGGCTCGCACCAAATTCAATCAAAAGTGTCTCGGCAAATACTCCTCTATTTCACCAGCACATAAATCTTTTACTGCGGTAACAATAATCAGGTGAGCCCATGTCTTTGTATCTTTCAGCCAGAGAGTAATTATTACTTATGATCTGCTCTGTTTTACAAATCTATCTACAGTATTTCACCTTTGGCTGCGGCGTGTAAACTCAAAGAAGGGCAATTTTGCAGAAATCAAAGCGCTTTTTCCTGTAACCGCTAGTAAACAAGACCTCATTATTTTCAATAATGTGTGATCCTGCAATCATCAAGGATGCAGAACAGACATCTGCATTGGTAATTGCACCAGCACGTGTTCAAACTATGAACAGCACTTAACATCTGAAACATTAAAACCTTAGAACTTTTACAAAACTTTTCTTGTTGATGTTGCCTTATTAGTGCAACTTGTGTTTTTGGGCTTTGTAATTAAGACATAAGTCGAGCTGGGTGTTTCTTTAAGGCTGAAAGGAGAGGTAGGATGTACATTAATTATTTGGAAAGGATCTCATGTACACCATCAAACTTTGAAGGAAAAATGTTTTTGGCAGAACTAGTTCTCCTTTTCTTTCTCTCTGTTATATAAGAAAATAGATACCTTAACACATCCAGACATACAAATTGAAGTTTCAAAAGAGTTCTCAAATAGACAAGGTGTGAACTTTGACATTCATCCCTGAAGACATCCTCACTCGGCCTGCCAGGATGTGAATCTGAAGACAGAGAGCGAGAGCAGCAGATTGGATGTGATATTAGTGAGGGCTCAGGCAAGTGGAGGGTTATATACTTAGTCATACGATGACACAGCCCCTAATGGGGCAGAGAAGCGATGCACTGATATCTTTAATTGATGGATTAGAAGCGTATAATTCCCCGCAGAGAGAAGAAGATCAAGAGAACGGAGGAGAGAGTAAGCAGAGGCAGCGAGAGCTTGAACATGACCTGAACGGTTAATTGAAAAGGGAAATTCCCAGGACATTTCATTTAAATGAGATTGGGGGAACAAATGAAAAAGTGAAGAAAGAGATATGAGCAAGGTTAGAATGTGGGGGGCAAAACAAGCAACAAACAAGAGACTATTGCTGTGAATTCATGAGCCTCCTACTGTACTTAGACTTGCCATTTTTAGTGCAGTTGTGCAAAATATGGCAACATTCCTACCTGGATGGTTTACAAATAAAAGTTGTACAGAAACTGTGTTTTTTTTCACTATTTTTAACAAACAAAACCACTCTATTTTGGGGTGGTTAATTGAGCAGTGTTTAATTATTTGGTATTGCAATCGATAGCAACGGTCACTTGAGGTAAGTGGACAGAATCTTTGATTTAAGGCTACCATATATTCATAGTATACTTCATGGCAGTGGACTCAGGGAAGTGTCCAAATTGAGAAACAAAACATTAACAAAGACTTTTTATTCATGTACTTTTTATTCATGTGTTTTTCTTTTAATGTTTCTTTTATTATCTTTTACTGTTTTTAAATGTCTTTGTCTGAATGTCTTTCATTTTTGTAAAGCACCTTGAATTGCCTTGTGTTGAAAGGTGCTATATAAATAAACTTGCCTTGCCTTATCAAATAGTGATGATATTAAAGCGCTGATAATGAGTATAAAGCAAACAAAGGCTGCTATTGTGACTGGCCATGGAAGATGGATGTGATGAAGCAATGAAGAGGGCCTGGGAGCAGCGCACCATTTATACATCAAGAGTGAAAGGTAGTTCCACAGCAGAGACATGGATGGATGGCTGGAGGAGAGAGGAGAGACCTCTAGAGGGAAGAAGCAGATCCCTGTCTAAAACTCCCCTTTCATCCGGCCCACACAGTGCCAGATCAATCCCAACGCCCGCCCATCATTAGGCATCAAAGGGTTGTAGGAGGGGGATCCTGTCTGCACACGACTAATCCCCTTTAAATGCGCCTTCTCAAGGAACAAAGCCGCCATTACAACCACAATGCATTTCTGGATCATCTACGCTTTCTCTTCTGATGCTTCACGACCATCAAAGCGAGCGAGGTGGCAGAAAAAGTTACAAAAGAAGACAGGATTTCCACACCCTTGTAACTCAGGATGAATAGTGGCACCTTTCAAAGCGCTTGTTTACTCTAAATGTGCGCAAATGTTAGCCCCTCCAGAGAGAAAGTGCAGCGTTTGATTGTCTCCATTTATAGCCCCGAACTCCTGGTTCACATTGATAAATGTTCCGACATCGACTTAGGGGACATGTAAAACAAAGGTCAGCCGCATTGCTGCGAGAACAATCATTTCCATCGCCACAGATGACAAATGGAGTCGGTAACTTGCATTATTGTCAAGAGATTCCCCCCCTTTCCCTTCAGCCTCTCACTCTATTTGCTGTACTCTGTGTCTCGTACTGTTCCTCCCAGAAACCCATGAATAAATAATTCAAGCCACAGATTTTTCATTTTATGACTGAATATGATATATATCCCTTACCCGATCTTGCCACCCACCCACCGCCTCTCTGAAGGAGCAGATAAAACACTGAATGCCACAAAAAAGACTTTTTAAAGAGCCCTCAACATTTGTTTCGCTCCAGGATCATCTCTTGAGCCCCAAAATGTTGTCTCAGCATCACTTGAGTTGCTTTGTTTCTTCTTAAGTATCAACTATTCCCCTCCTCCTTCTTAACCCACCCCCTCATCCTCGCTTTCCCCTCTTGAATCTTGAATCTGAGGCAGTGACAAACTCCGACAAGAAAGCAAGCGATCTTGATACCTCTGTGAATCTCAATAATGGAGCAACTTGGTATGAGAGCCTTGTTATCAGGGCCCTCTTTGCTTAGTGCATGTTGCATCCCATCAGTCAATGGGGTAAGAAGAGGGGAGAGAAAGAAGGAGGGAGGGGTTATGGTTGGGTTATCACAGCAATGGGATTAATGGGTGTGTGGGGTTTAAATTGGCTCTCGATGACAGCGGAGGCCTCACCGTGCTTCTATCAGTTATCGGCAGGTTTCCCCCCCATTACTCAGTCTTTCTCTCCCTTCCCTCCTTCTCCCTGTAGCTGCAATTTATTCCTCAACCTCTTACCATCTCTCTCTGAACACCCCACACATCAATCGTCTCCCCCTCTTCTTCACTCTTTGAATCCAATACTCCAGACAGCATGATGTCCAAATTAAAGAATGTGATGGAAGCCAATGAAAGTACACAGCCTGGTGCAGTAAGTCAACTGCGTAAATGGACCAAATGAGCATTTTCAATATTTGATAACTGAGTAACGTGTCGGGAAGAGTGAGGGGAAATATTCCAGGGTAATGGTTCCCGAGCTATTTTGTCTGACAAACCCCCCAAATCCCTTTATGCAAATTAAAATAGGCCTATTTAAACATCACCCATCCTGTTCAAGTGCATTTTCACTGCTTTTATTGTAGATAACTACAGTTTTTTTTATCCGTTTGTAGAGTATTACATTCACTAACGCTAACCAGTTTAACTACTTTTACTCAGCTATTTTTTTAACTGTTGTTTAATCTTTTAAAGGTGGGGTATGTAAGTTTGAGAATCCAGCTCGAGAAAAACAGAAATCTCAGTACACCGTCGCCGTGATAAGTATGTTTAATTAATTGTGTTAATATGCCTAGACCAGAGCCATATGATAGAAGAGTTACGACATCTCCGTTCACTCCAATGGACCACTTTTTTTTTACAGCAATGGCGGATCGTGGAGCCTCTCAATCGTTCCCCGGAAGTTAGCGCCAAGGCTAGCAGAGCTGTGGAGTTGCAGCATAATAGACCGTTCGTGACGGACTTTTAAAGGTAAGAAGAAGTTTAAAGATTTATATTGCGGATATTATCAGTACATCTGATTCAAATTAACATGTGTATTAAAGGATGTCAGTGGATTATCCCTAAATTAGTAGATTTAGGGAACGTTTACAGATAACAGATCAAGCTAGGATACCGAAGCAAGTTAGCAACAGACGTTGAACAGCCTTTTAATTGTAAATTCCGTTCTCTTAATGTCTATTTGGTCCAACGTTGTTGAATTAGAGAAGAGGGGCTTCTAAACGGGATTGTATGCGGGGGTGGAGGGAGTTAAATATTAGATACATATAACTTTGGTGCGTGTAAGAGTGAGTGTTTTTAGCAGAGCCATATTGTGTCCTTGTGATTATGTTGATTATTACCTGTCTGTATAATGTTGCAGCTCAGCTGATTTTGGATTGATGGCAAAGGGAGAGGGACTTAAGTGAGAGTGAAAACACAAGGTAAGTTTAATACTACTGTTTTATATAAGTAAGCATACTAAACATGTATTCTGTATTATATAAGTAATCTTGTTAGTAACCTACTGTATGGCAGGTGGAGGGGCAGTGATGTTACAGGTGGAGGAGCAAAACTGCAAGACTGCAAACTCACAAGACAGAGAAATCAAAGTTTGTTCTCCAGAGACGAGGTTGATTTCACTTCAATTTTTTATTTCATATTTTCTAAAGATGTGGAAATGGCAAAAAAAACTTGAGAGCTGTAACCAAGACAACTGTAACAACATGAGTAGAGAGCCACCAAGGTTTTTCAAGTCCCTCTCTTACTCCATTTTGCCAACCCAAACTTCCAGGTACATGATGGGACACCTTGCTTGTTTTTGTTTTTGCCTTCTTAATTGTCTCATTGCTCCATTTCATCCCCTTTGTGGTGAGTCTGCCTAATGCCATCAGTTGGTATTTTGAAAACGTTTTCTTATATTTCTTGTCCTTAATTTTCATTGTTTTCTTGAGAGCTGCATTTTCCTTCCTGATTTTTCTTAGTGCAGCCTTTGCTTTTTTGGTGATTCCTTCTTAGCTCTTTAATTTTCTCTTTAATTGTTGTAATAGATCTGTTTGACTGGCTGCTGGTTCCCTCGTATGCTGACTGGCTGCTGGTTCCCGCGTATGCTGACTGGCTGCTGGCTGAGTGGGTGGTGTCTGCCCTCCCTGTCTCTCCTCACTAGCCATGTCCTCTCTTTCTTCACCCTCACTTTCCTTTCTCTCAGTCTCCTCATCCCTTCTTCCCTCAATCTTTGAGACTAATGTAAGTAGAAGACATGGCACTGTACATTTTCGAACATTTTAAATATTATACCACTTAAAAATAACAAATATTACTTTTGTTACTAAGAGTTCATACTTATTATACCTGTGTCACCTTTCACACTATAGCTGTGATCATGAGCTATGGGCTTTGTAGATACAGGTCCCGGGGTGAATCGTGGTGCAGGGGCCCTTCTCTTTTTGACCACAGGGCGATGCACGAAGATGGTGGGTATAGCCTCTGCTCTCAGCCTAGTCTTGCCCTTTTTTGTCTTGACAAACTGGTCTGCATCAAAATGTGCCTGCGGAGTGACTTGAGGTTACTTCACACACAGAACAACTGTGTCTGAATCTTGTCTGCCCACATACATATTCCATAGTGGTTGAATACACAGTATTAGGAAACACTTTATACTTACTGGACATGTTATACTCATTACATACTGTATATACAATATGACCAAGAATGTGAGACAACTTTATAGAAATTCATATCACATATGTTACTGATGCCATTTGTCATACTTTGTTAAACTAACAAATAATAAAGTTCAATAACTTCAGTTGGGAACAAAGACCACACCTTATCTCCCCAAGGCAATTTCCCATCCAATAGGTGTGCTATATAGGTGTGTATAACCCTTTCTCCTGTCTGTTACTCCCTCTTTCAGCACAAGAACCAGAGGGGGATTCAATGGAGCCTGAATACCTGCACTGAGACCCTCACCCTGCACCCTGAGTCTCAACTCTGTGTTTTTCAAGCCTTTCCCTGTTTTTTTGTATTAAACAAAACATTAAGCTTTCCCAATGGTGTGGTTTTCGTTTTGTGAAAAAGTGCAAATGCAGTGTTTGTATAAAATTAAATCACATATTTTTTTGCTGTTGGTCGTGAAATTGCTCCTGCTGACTTGAGCCAGCCATTTTTTCCTCCGCTCTGTGTCAGTGGGGAAGCCGTACATTCGTACTCCTTTCTCAGAGCGATTTGAGCATCCCCAGGCAGCACAGCAAACCATGGTGGCGACTAGGAGGCAGCACAGCAAACCAGGACAACAAGGAGGAAAAGGCACAGACAAACTGCATGATATGCTATTCAATGTTTATTGAATTCCATGTATTTGCAATGGATGTTCCTAAAACAACACATTTAACATCATCATCATCATCATGCTGCTGCTGCTAGTCCTTTGATAGTCACATGTCGGTCTCCTGTCCTTTCTGAAAGCCATAAAGATGACATTAGTCATTTAGATAACTTGTGTCCTCAATTACCATGGGATTACTGAAACTACCATGAATTTAAGAAAATGGTAGAAATTAATCTAATCTGAATTTTAAAGCATTAATTTAGATCCCCTCCCTCTAAATATATCAATAAACATTATAAAGTGATGCTCCTGACTACCATACAAGTTTAAGAAGATAATATTGGTTTTAAAGAATTCAAAGCTATAAATAAACAGCAACAGGCTCTTTAACCAAGGCACTGTTAGCCTAACATGTAAACTAGTTGTTCACACTAATACTAATATTATCACTTAATATTAGCAAATTCT
The DNA here is from genome assembly GCF_902827175.1 of Gymnodraco acuticeps. Classification (NCBI taxonomy): domain Eukaryota; kingdom Metazoa; phylum Chordata; class Actinopteri; order Perciformes; family Bathydraconidae; genus Gymnodraco; species Gymnodraco acuticeps. The sequence continues at coordinate 1,964,821 of NW_022990484.1, forward strand.
ATTTTATTTTTTAAAACATATTGATGTAAATACATACACATATCGATGTGTTGTATAAATATTGCAAATCAAAACCTTTATTCACTAATAATTACCAAAAATCGTAGTTCTATCTCCTGTTATCAGTGCATTCACATTGCCCGCCATGAACTTCCGGGGAACGATCCTCGTCTACATGAACCACGTGACGATAACCGTTTTTGGACTTCCGTTGTCGTAACTCTTCTATTATATGACTCTGGCCTATACTACTCTCAAAGTCATGTATTATATTATTGAGTCAATAATATAACCGTGCTTTACCTGAACTTGTCATTTCCCGTGTTCAGTGAATGCAACAGAGGCAAGACACCAGACCAACCAGAGAGTTGAATGGAAATAAACATCTGTCTGGCTGACAGGTACCTATCCTGTGAGCTGTGACAATGTTTAAAATAAACTGTCAGTCGGACTCAGAGTTTTTGAAGATGGACATAAGAACATTTATTCTTAAAAAAGACGAACATTCTCAAGTGGGGGCTCATACAACAACCCCAGAGCCACAGGTAAACAAGGTATGTAAATGTCAGAAAAACCTCCAAGTTATGCGAACATGTAAGCAAAGCATAAATTACAGCTACGTTGACGTTACTTTGAATCGCGGGGGTAAGCTAAACCGTTAGCAAGTAGCTATAGCTAACCAGATATATTAAATAAACACTTTGTCATACAATCTAAATGTAATGTTTTTTAGCGTTACCTGGTGATTTCAAAGAAAGCTCTCTGCGAAATGTTAACTTACTGTTCGACATGAAGCTACCTTACAGTACACATTTGATCCGGAGTCCTGTCAGTTTAAGTGTTTCATAGTTAGCTTAGCTAAGCATCAACCTAGCACTGAAATATATCGATGTTATGTGACAGTATTTCTGAGAAAAATTCAGCTGAAATGGTGGCAGTTGCCACTGCTTTACGTATCAACAGCATGTTTTAACGTATTTGCAGCAGTAAATGGGGCTGTTTGGCCACTGACGTTGCCATAACAACACCTGAATTTAAATGTGCAACCTCTTTTTGTGACAGATTTTTGCAAGAAATTATAATTCTTCTGAATGATATTCCTATTGACAGCTAGTTGCTATGTGAACATTATGAGATGGACAGCCAGAGAGAATACATGAAAAACAGTTATGAAATACTATATGACAAAACAAGAATACAGTTTAAGTGATTTGTAAAATATCCATAAAGAAAAATCTGTTTACAGTTCTGTTTCATATGGGTGTTGAGAGATGTATCCATAGATCTCTTCATTTTGCTCTCAAAGTGCACCAGATTGATGCTTTTAAAGGTAGGGTATATACGTTTGAGAAACCGGCTCGAGATCGCTAGAATTTATAACAAAAAGTGTATCTCGAGCCGGTTTCTCAAACTTACATACCCTACCTTTAACTTCAATATTTAAAAAAAAATCTTCCCGGAGTAGCATGCCCCCGGCCCCCCCTAGAGGAGGTTAGGTCCACAGTGTTTACATGCTTATTTATATCATATGTGTGCTTATGCTAACATCATAAGACAAAAGTTGGTTCCGTGTTGTGTGTAGTGAGAACGCGCTAGAGTGAGGGGGGCCCCCAAGCCAAAGCTTGCTTAGGGCCCCCAAAAGTCTAGGGCCGGCCCTGCTTACCTGCCTGTCAGCCTTCCATCTGTGCACAAACTTATCTCGTGCCCTCATTGGTCATGTGCGCGTTCGTGTGTGTTGGAAGAGGGAGAGCTCTGTAAGGAAGTGGCAGATTTGTTCCGGCTGTGTATTTTCTAATTCTAGCGCACTCGAGCTGGTTTCTCCAAAATTACCTACCCCACCTTTGAGCTAGTAGCCCACATCTGCTTAGTTAACTGTTCTACTGTTTCATTCAATACTTTTACTGGTGCTTACATTGCCACTCTTTATGTAGTAAGCTATTTATACTTTGGCTAACTATTTCAACTATTCATCTAGAAAGCTATATCTACTTTCTTTAGCTAACTATCTCAAGAGTTTATCTATAAAGCTATATCTACTTTAGCTAACCATCAAGAGTTTATCTATAAACTTAAAGGTGGGGTATGTAAGTTTGAGAAACCGGCTCGAGATACACTTTTTGTTATATTCCATGGAATGCTCTTAACATCCCGATAGCAATGAACATCTGAAGTGCTTTGACAAAAAATCCATTAAAAAATGTCATCTGTGGAAGCCGTAGTGTAAAAAGCACGACCAATCATCTGAGCCGGCCTGGCTAAAGTAACTGGATGGCCTACCTGCCTGTCAGCCTTCCATCTGTGCACAAACTTATCTCGTGCCCTCATTGGTCATGTGCGCGTTCGTGTGTGTTGCAGGAGGGGCTCTGTAAGGAAGTGGCAGATTTTTTCCGGTTGTGTATTTTCAAATTCTATCGCACTCGAGCTGGTTTCTCAAAAATTACCTACCCCACCTTTAAGCTAACTATTTCAAGAGTTTAATCTCTACTTTAACTGTAGTTAACTATTAACTGTTTATCGACTATCCTACTGTTAATAGCTTACTATTTGAAATGTTTATCCTGTACCTAAGTATTTTAACTATTTATCGACTATACATAACTACTGTATTTGAACAGTGTAAGAATTCACAAGCGGATGCCAACTATTTAAACTGTGTATTTATTACTTTTGGTTAACTATTTCAACGGTTAAAATGTAGCTAATTATTTCCACAGTGTATTCATTATTTTAGCTAGCTGTTAAAAACACTTTTGATTTAGTTGCTCCTTAATTTCCTGTGGTATTCCTAAGCAACTGCAGAAATACCCCCTGGGGTCCAAATATCACTGGGATGAAATATCACTAATAGGGCATCCTCTGCTTCCACCTAAACTGAATAGACACATCCTATCAGGTGCAGCACCATATTATTCTATTTAAAACTTTTCTGAGAAAGCCAGTGCAAGGTTTCCAAGAATGCTAGCTGTATCTTTTAGGAAGAAGATCTTTGTCAGAGATGTTTATTCACTACTCACTTTGAAAGGCTCATTCATCTTAAAGAAACTTTCGCTCATAGCAGCAGATGGGCTCGGAAGGAACCAATATAAAAAAACTAATTAATTCTTGCTCTTGTCAGTCTGTGTTTTATTTGAAAGAAATGGAGGAAGAGGCTTTAACATGGTGAAACCAAACTCTTATTTGAGTGGAAAAGAAAGCCCAACATTCAGCCATTTTACTCACAGTCGCTGCTAACTATGAGACATCCTCGTCGTCATGGAGGGTCTGTGTTGATCAGCTCAGTCCTCCTTTTGTGTGTGTTTTTCATTATGTCCCACATCCCCTCCATCACAAAAGTCCCCTGTAGGTCTCCATTATCCCTTGCAAATCCTATCAGTTCCAAAACACACACACAGGGTATTTCGATCATGTTTGGAAGTGGTTGATTCAATTTCCATGTTTCTTTTGTAGCAAATAATGTGAGCCATTCAGACAGCTACAGTATGTGGATTCACAAACATCTGCTGCTAATGGAAAAGATTGAAAACATTACCTGGTGTGAGAAATTAGCTGGTGTCAGTTGCAAATTTGATTTGAGGAAAATTTAGATTATACAGATGTTAATGTAAGTTTTTTACTGTATAATGCTACAGTTGTCGTCACAAGTTTTTGACCCAGCAGATTTGATCACATTTTCAGAAGTCCCATTATAAATTCATAAAAGAACCAAACTTCATGATTTTTGTTTTGTGACAAAGTAGTATGGGCTCCAATCATTCTATCACAGAAAAATACGAGAGGTAGAAAGTATTGAAAAGTCACGACTGTCATGAAATACATGTTCTTCACAAGTGTGTGTACACTTTTGACCACAACAGTATGTAAGCGTCTCTCAGGACACTGCTCAAAATCAAATCAGAGTTTAAAAAGCTGATATCTGACAACAGTGAATTCCGAGAAACAATTAATATTTACACTACACTACTATACTACATATATATTGAAGAGTGTTTGCAAGCTTTCATGACTGTGGCCTGGTTTTACATATAATAAGTGCTGGGTGCAAGGACGTGAAAGCCAGTATTTGCTCTTTGTGTTGTGTGTCTCTTGTTGTGGTGGGGGGGGGGGGGGGGGGGGTGAGCAACATCTTTACACATGGCTTCCCCTCAGTGAAGGCGAAATGAAGGGGAGCCCTCAGGGCAAACACAAAGGCAGGAGCATCTGAAAGAGACTGAGATGAGCATAAACACAGGCGAAGACACAAATGTAAACAACAAGCATTTTTGAGGAAATTGAATATTCGCATGCACACAATGATGAACATCAGCCTTTGTTAATAGGTAGCTTTTCAGGCCTTTTCAGCGCCATGGACAGCACCCTCCTACAGTATATAATGACAAAATGTGTGCTATTCAAGGTCAAAGAAGACAACTGACGGTGTGTTTAAGATTGTTACTTTGAATAATAAGGCAATAGAAGTCTCAATTTATAAATAACCATTTTTATTCCTTGGAGAACAACATTTTGAACATCATATTGCATTTCCTATAAAGACCCTTAGGCTGAAGTTGGGTTTCCATTATAGACACAAATGCTGTTTTTCTTTATGAATCAATTCAAACAAAATCTTATCAGCAATTGATAATGGTTACATTTTATGCAGGTTCACATTCTTTGAAAATGTTGGAGTCAGTGTAACATGCTGCATTACAACTTGAACATTTCACAAGTAGCTCCTTATTAATGTTCTACAACTGACTTCTAAAACTACAAGTATGTCCAACTCTCGGACATAAGGACACATTATGTACATCATTCCTTGAAGCTGCACTGTCTTTGGTCAAAGTGCTTTTAAAGGACCCTTATCCTGGTGTGAGCTCGAGTCACCTTAAGCATCGATGATTTCAAAAACAGGATTAAGGGTTATATGACCGCTGAATGGACGTGTCCTCTACTGAACACTGCTATTGTTTAATATCATTCCCTGTTTGTTTGTAGTCTGTTGCCTTCTTCTTTGATGTGAAGTGTTCTCTAAAGTAAATCCGGGATCACAATGGGAATATCCCGTGTAGAGAATATATAAATAATATGTAGATCAGAGGAGGATGCTGTATCAGTGGCTTCTGCACCACGGACAGCACCTCTTAATGTATCAGGCTCTAAATAATGTTATTTCAACTGTTCAAATCAGTGTATTAGTTTATCTGTCTATTGACTCAGAACCTCTGTACTTTGTGGACAAAACAAAGGTTATCATTGTACCATGTACCGGATTTAAAAATAGGTTTAATCTCTGCTAAACTTCACTTTGATTGCAGCGTTTGCCTTAAGTCATATTTTATAAAGCAACTATAATGTTATCTGAGTAAAATGTGATACTCCAACTTCAGGATAAGAAGAGTTGCCAAGGTTAGCGTACTTGATATTTACCTTTTACCGTATATTACAAAAAGCATATGATATAAGTATGTTGTGATAATGGCTCTTTTATTACCAGCTGACTAGGCCCAACGTGTGAACAAAGGTTAAGACTTGTCTTCCTTTTGATTGAAAAAGCTATTCTATGTTGAAGATGTACTTCTTAACATGAGATGTGCTTAAGCCAATAGCTCTTGACTTGTGCGAAGCAAGGTTAGAAAATAGTGCAGACAGATTTACTTTAACATTAAAAGTCTACCATAGTGTGAGTTATATTTGCATCTTTACTTTACAGGCAGACAACATGTCTGCAGAAACAGAAATCCCTCCCTTTGTTATCTACTGTTTTCTAAGCAGAAAGTTGTAAGTAAATTAAACAAACTTTCAGCAAACAGCAGAAGAAGTACTTTATCGCCGCCATCATTTTTTCTGGTTGTGGATTTATTTCTCTCCGTCACCCCTTCTTCCCCCCTCTGCTGATGATTTGTTGCGATTCCAAGAGACAAAACATGGAAATTGCACAGAGGGGATCAGGAATTTACTTCTTGATAACATCTGTTACTAACTATTCCGCTCAGCATGCAGAATCAGTCGCCCCTGTAGACCCGTTTCCCCCCTTTATCTTATTTATTTGGAGAAAGAGTTATATTGTCTCATACACCACAAGGTGCACCTAGGAATCTGTGTACTGCTACACGGGATCTTTTATGGCCGTCCCTCCCCAGAATGGCAATTAGCTGCGGTCGACTGGGGAAAAACACCGAGCCGAGTTGGCATGCAGAGAGCTCTGCAAAGTTAATGGACTTTTAAATCCACACTCTGCGCCAAATTCCCTTATTAATGCCATCCCTGGTCCCTGCCCACGCCACCGTTTGATTTCAAAGGTCAACTCTCAAATGTCAACATAGGAATGGTAAATAGAGTACATTTTTATGATGCATGCATTGTGTGTCGAAAGAATGTGAATTAAATGAGAGGTGAACAGGAGAGGGGCCCTCGTGACTCGTCTTCACCTTTTATTTATATTGTATTATTATGACGCATGCTAGTCCCCAGCACTGGCCTGCTCTTGGAACTTGAATACACAAAGCTATATACTACCAGTGTAGTATGTAAAATGTACGAATTGAAGAATCAAATATTTAATTGTTCTCTAGAGTCAAAAGAGTCGGTATGCTTACAAAAAAGGCATTCATTTTTGAGTGTGCTGTAAATGTACAGACGTTGAAATGCACAAAGGAAATAGAGGAGCTGCTAGCGGCCAAACAAAATGAAAACGGATTGTAAATAAAGATGGAATCGCATCAGTAATAGATCTAAGAATACCAAACTAAACATCTACTTAAAGGTCTCATGTCATGGCCATTTCTACTGATCATGATTCCATTGTTGAGGTCGACTAGAATATATTTACATTGTGCAATGTTCCAAACTCACACAGCATCTCTGTATAGTATGTGTATTCACTCTCTGTCCTAAACGGCTTGTTGGAGCCCCCTGCCCCCCCCCCCCTCCTTATGAGCCCACTTTGCTCTGATTGGTCGGGACGTTGCGAGGCTCGCTGCTCAATTACTGGTGTGGTTTCCGGGTCGGCGATACAGCGAGACAGCGCGAAACTCATCCTGAGCACACACAAACACTCACAGCCGAAATAAAAACAATAAGTGTGGCTTGATATTGAGTAAAAAAAAAAAGTTTATAAACGCTGTGAGAATGGGTCTGCGGAGAGCATTTCTCCGCGATCCCAACTCGTCTATTACCAACCAGGGAGCTCTATGCAAGTCAATGGGACTCCCTGTTAGTTGAAAATGTACGCTAACGACCCGTCCACACAGCGGCGTGCGTTGACGCTTCACCATTCACTTTGAATGGGGTGACGTCACTTTTCGCCGAACTGCATTTTGGGAAGCGGCGCGGAGCTTTGCTGGCGTGGCTCGCTGCAAAAGTTGAGCAATGTTCAACTTTTGAAGCCTCGGCAGAAGCGTCAGCCAATGGAATCATATGCCAGTACAAGCTCTAGCCAATCAAACCGCTGCTTGTGTGTCAGGGGCGGGAGATTCATGTGATTGGTTGTTGGTCGAGTTTCAGACACGTCCGCCGGCAAGCTTCAACGCACGCCGCTGTGTGGACGGGCCGTAAAGGTCCCCACCCCTCCTGGTGTGTGAGGAGCTCCGCGGATTGGTCCTTTTTGGTTCCCGGGGCAGTAGGCTATAGACAGGTATTTTCTACAGGGTGTACTTTGAGGGTTTGTGACCCTGCAGACCGTTTACATGCAGAACAACCTTCATAACAAGGGGACGGGTAATAACCGGAAAAGCATGACATGTCACCTTTAACAAAATATCTAATGGTTAGCTAATGTCTGCTGGCTTATATGCTAATGCTGACCTTATAGTGTTATATTAGCTAGCAAGCTAACAGTGGTCAGTTCTGCTGCAGGAGTAATACACCAAGGATGTGTTATCTCTTTAAATGCTTGTTAAAACTATAAAAGGTACTTTGTATTAAGGTATTTTGTTAGCTCAGGAATATATAACAGTAGATTCAATTTGGCTTGTTAGTTTGTTTAGCTAAGACTTAAGGTGAAAACCATGTTATTATATCCTATTACTTATTCATTAACACACTTATTTGTCTGTAGAAATGTAAATGCAGGCAATACAACATTTCAAAATGTGAGTAATGCCACTCAAAGGTCACTCAATGGATGTGATAGTTATTACTGAAGCGTAACTGCATACTTTAGAAACATTCAGCAAATGATAGACATTTGACGCTATTATCAAAAGTGCCTTACATTAAGTGAAATAAGCTTCAAGGCCATCTCTAAATGTCCAGACTCACAATGCTACTTTACAACAGCTGTATTTGTCTTTTGGTCTGGAACTGCTTCAATTCAGTAATGTCGAAGTCATGCTATATTTGAGTGGAAATATCATCGATATCAAATAAGCTGAGTAGCTTTGTTTAAATCTGCCTATTTAATTTTCTTTCAAATATAATGCTATGGAGAAATACTTGTTCAAGTTTTCAGGGGCTTTTTTAATTAAACCCACTGTATCTTAGTCTGCAATAAAAATATTTAATTTGCCTTTATCTGAAAGATCTTCACAGAAGCCTGAGTCATCTGTTATGACCCCGAAGAGTAAAACAGTTTCGGAGCATAGTCTGAAGTGAAGTTGGATATGTGAAGTGAATTGATCTGCATCACAACAAGAGGAAGTGAATATAAATATACATGTACTGCTGCAAGCCAGCGAAGGTGTTCCACAGGAAAGGAACAAACTACAGATTTAATGAATGACGCTATAACAGCCCGTCAAATCACCATGATGGACATCTCATGACGAAGTTTGGAGCGGGGAGGGAGAATATGCACGACTGCAAATCTTTGCGTCCCGCCCCAAGGCTACGAGCTGAGAGTTTTGACCCCGTGACTTTGACAGACTACGGAGCGGATAGCGCCACGGGCCAGAGCTGGACGAAGACGTGTAATGGATAATGGAAACACCACATCATTTTGGCTGGGCCACAAAAAAAAAAAAAAAAAAATCCACCTAGATCTATTAATCTGTCGAAGTGAGGATGTGCTGTGAAAACGCACATCCTATTGATTGCACTTATGTAGCTTGAGGTGCAGCGGGACACAAAAAGAAGAAGAAATTGAGGAAGAGGGGGAAAAGGCGGGATTTAAACATGGCCTCCAGCAAGCAGACTATCTGTCTATTTTAATTTGCTTTCCTAATTATCTGATTACTGCCTGCGCCTGTGGATTCATTCCCTTCTCTAAATGCAGTCCCAGATTGTGCTAAAAAAATCTCTTTTATTGTTTGGCAGTGCAAACCTTCCACACAATGAAGGGTCTAACTCAAATAGCCTCATCCTTAATAAAAAACAATGTTTCCCTTTTGTTTTGTTAATACGCCCGGAAGGCAGAAGCATTCTCATCTCATGTCCCACTTGAAATGCTCATCAGGCGTTTCCAGATGTTTCCCTCTGCCCTTTTAACTGCCTGCTTTGTTGTCAAGAAAACAACAAAAAGTTTTGTCTCATTAATTATTGTTTGCTCTCCGCCTCTACGTCGTTGTGTCTTAAATGCCATGTTTGGTGCCCGTAATAGGAGATGTGTTGTGCATTTGTTTCAAGCGGCGGGGACGCTAATGTGGAAGGAAAGTTTAAAAAAGGAAGTAGAGAGAGAAGTGTCATGGCGTGGTGAGAGAGGGATATAAGGAGAGACAGAGCGAGCAAAGAAAAGAACATTAAGAATGCAACCTGCCGGTGATCAGGTCGAGGTTGGCGGGGCGACTTTGTAAAGTGGCAGCTGTGAACGCTTGTCAAAGGAAATGCAGGTGTAGCCATGTCCCTCGACATCATAGTGGCCATGAAAGGGAAATCTACACAGCTTAGATTCTACGTATGTGCCAGACTCCTCTAAATGTTTGCCTGCCTTCATTGATTTCCCGTCCCTCCGGCTTGATTGATAAGCTGCGCGCATTCATCTATTAGTTTTGGTCCTCCAAAGCAACTACTCAAGATAAAAGGGACAGAATGCCTTAGCAGTGAGAGTCTGTGTGTGTGTGTGTGTGTGTGTGTGTGTGTGTGTGTGGTGTGTGTGTGTGTGTGTGTGTGTGTGTGTGTGTGTGTGTGTGTGTGTGTGTGTGTGTGTGTGTGTGTGTGTGTGTGGTGTGTGTGTGTGTGTGTGTGTGTGTGTTGTGCGCTCCGAGGCAGCTGCCTGTCTACCATTGTCTAGACAGAGTCATGTGCCTGCATACTGAGAGAGGAGGTGACACGCCGAAAGCTGCCTGTGTTGATAATTCTCCACGACGCTCATTTGCAGTGACAAAGACCCAAAAGTTAGTTGCGGCAGAAACTTTGAAAAAAATGAAAGCGGTTCAGGGATTTAAAGTGAAGATCAGCTTTCCAGCATAAAGCACTCGACAAACGTAACAGCAAAGGGGATTATGATTATAAGGCTCGCTAAGTATCCAATACAATACTATCAACTGTATGCATACCCCACTGTCTTCTTTGGGCGTTTCCTCAAAAAACTCGAGGCAGAACCGATGTCATAAACGGCTCATCATTGGCTGTATATTAAGCCAGATACAGTAGGAATACTTTCAATGTTTCTGCATGAAAAGTCTGACACACTTTCCCTCTGCAACTTCTCAATCCTCCGCATCTCTTCTCCATCTGTAATGGAATCGCCACACATCCCAATCAGCCCCCATAATGCCTCGCTGTCTGTATGCCCCCTGGTTATGGCTGTGCCACGCTATAATGGTTCCCGCCTTATCTGACACACAGTTATGCAAATACTAGGTTCCACCCGAATATCTGGTGACAGGAGCTTCTCTCGCTCTCTCCTCTTTCCCCTGATTATTCGCTGATAGGCGCGCCCGACCCGGAATAGACTACTCGCGTATAATCGTGATTAGTCATATTTCGTGTTGGCAGTGATGTAAAACCCATCACTGCCTGGTCTTTATTGTCGATGCAAGTGTTTCTGTTTGTGTGCGAGACATACTGACAGTCGGGGGAAAGATGGAAACCATTTTTCTATGCACTGCGTTTCATTATGTTGGTGCTAAAAGCAATTAATTAACTATGGTCAAACGCCTGAATGCAACATTGACCTGTGTTGCTTGTGGTACTTTTTCCTCTCTGACCTGGTGTATGTCATAATGTAAAATGAAATAAACAGACTGTAAATATAGATCGTCATTGCAAAGTAAACTTAACCATTAGTCTTAACCATTAGTCCTAACACGAAGCTCAGCAGGCTTCACCCTGCCTGACAGATTGTGAAGCGCAGTGACATGTCATGTCAGGGAGACTGACAGAGACTCAAATGTAAATTAAATGACCAATGTCCTAAAAAAGAAATATCACTCACGATGCTGCTGCCTTCCACATCATTAAGGCTAACTGACAAGAAATAGCACCTGTGACGTGTGGGTAGGGATAGAGATATACATCGGGGCAGCAGAACTAAATAAAAAAACATGACCTCGTCTGGGTAAGGACGTTTCACCAGAAGTTTATACTGAAGAACACTCACACATATCTGCATCAGCTGACTATCAATCACAATGTTACAGGTAAACCAAATTGTTAATTAAATGACCTAAAACGCTTCCCCAAATAGTTAAAGTACACTTCTATGTCTGCATTTACCTTACTTTCTGTCCCCAGAGTCAGAACTAAACATGGAAAAGCAGCGTTCAGTTATTATGCTCCAAATATCTGGAACCAACTCCCAGAAACCTGCAGGTCCGCTGCAACTCTGACTTCCTTTAAATCCAGACTGAAGACTTTTCTTTTTGTCGCTGCTTTTAATTGAACTATTCATATCTTAAACTGCACTGTAACTTTTATAATTGAACTATTCATATGTTAGCCTGCACTGTAACTTTTATGTATTTTTTCTTTTAATGTTTATTTTATTAGCTTTTCTTTTTAATGACTGATTTTAAATGCCATTTTCTTAATGTCTTTCATTTTTTGTAAAGCACTTTGAATTGCCTTGTGTTGAAAAGTGCTATATAAATAAACTTGCCTTGCCTTGCCTTGCCTTACTTAAACCGCCATTTTAACCATTCTTCTTGCAGTCAAAGGTTGGAGCCCCAATGCATTTTGGGTCTTATCTGCGGGATGTGCACTAGCTTAGCAAGCATGTTCAGCATTTCTTGCATGAACTACACCCACATACCATGCAGTCTGCATCTGATTTTCATACACAGCTCATGATGTATTATGGCCCTTTAAAGTTGTTATCGCTAAAGGCGTGGCAAAGGGTGAACATTTTTAAATATCCAGCAGAGAAAGAGCACCAGAAGCATAGATTTGGAGTTTTGTATATGGCTAACTGACGTATACAAATCCAACAAAAAATCTTCTCGAACTCGCTTTTATGTTTCCAAAACTTAGCGGAGGGTAAACTTTCAGGCTAGAAACTAAAACAACAAACTCAAAGATTCTAAAACAGTCCATAGAGCTAAAGGGGGGTGAAGAGTGGATTGATAACTACTACTATTACTAACTTTTGCACATAAAACTATATCAGGTGAGTAATTCAAATATAAGGAGCGTACTGTAGGCCCCAGGACATAAGGGGTAAATGGTGAAATCAACAGTATGAGTTAACATGTAAACATTGGCAGGATCCGTATTTACTGGTTTTTAGATGGTCATGCTGTCATGTGACTTGAGGTTAGCCACTGGGGGTTTTAGTTGGTCAGGTAATGGCGCCGAGCGAGGCTGTTGACAACAAGACAGAAGGAGGTAGGTGGGAAGTACGTGAGTAGTACAATAACAACCAGCCCTTTCTTTCTCTCTCTCAAACACAAACCCACCCTGCTCTCACTCACACACAAACTCCATCTCCCTGAGGGGTAGTGATCTGTGACTCCTCAATGTTCTGTGCACATCTGAGATGACAGCACACACAACATGGCCAGCGCACCAGTCTTGGTTCCACATGATCACCCACAGAAGTACTGTACAGCAAACAAGATCCAGCCACAGTGTGTACAGACAGGGAAACACTAAACCCACAGTGTCACACTCAGACTTGGCCACACACAATGTACACACACACTGGTTTGTCTTGGCTCAATGCGTGGACTTTATCTCTTTACTACAATAACATGTTTGGCAATTGCTCGGGAATTTGTTTACTTCTTCACATTCAGCTTTTCTATCTGAATTCTCCAGGATATTTGACCTTAATTTGACTTTCTGTTGGAAATTCATTGCAATTGGATATATTAAGTACGTAGAGAGATACTGTTTCTAAACTCTTTCGTCTAAGAGAGGAAGTTTACTTTTTATGAAGGCGATGATCAAGGGGATTCATTATTTTTGAAGAATGCAGTAAATAGAAATAGTAATGTAGCATTTTGATCCTAGATAAAAACAGTTGTCTATCAAAGCAAATCTGTGTAAACGAAGGATTCAAATAGATTTTTAATGGATCACAACTTTGACTTGACGCGTAAATTGGTGTCAGAATGCTTTTGAAAATGAGTCCCCATGATACTCATTACAATGTAAGAGAAACTCTGTGATGCTAAAGGAAGTGTGCATTTACATCCAATTCCAGCTGATTTTATGGAAGCTGTGGGAGAGCTGATTCTCCAGAGATATGTTCAAGTGTTTCATGAAACATGTGTTTGCTGTGCGCCTTCCAAACGCGATGTAAATGTGTAAAATGTTTTCACTGTATCATTTTAAAGACATTTTCCCCACTTATTATCAGCAGAGGAAGGAGCAGACCAGATTCAATTTGAGGAGAGGTAGTGGATCATGAAAGCACTTTCCCATTCGGGAACACATTTGATATCCTGAGTCAGGAGTCAGGACCCAGAACGGTAGTGTTGCCAGAAAATGTTAAATGTTGCTTTATTTGCCATTCCAACTTCACACTATTGCTCAAACTTTTTTTTATCTCATCACCTTTGCAAACTTGTTTTCCTATTTTTTACTCCTGCCTCTCTTTTGCTACTAACATATGGTTGTACCTGAGTTTCATCTCATGAAACTGAGAATATCACAGGACTTTTTACAGAACAGTAGATTAGGCAAACTGATCTTATTTAGTTTTCTCCTTTTATAAAATCTAGTTGTTGTCATGCCTCTGCTATACAATCTAGTTATTATGCTTAAGATGTTTCACTTTGGCTTGCTGCAAACAGTGCATGGATGAAACTGAGTAATATTGACAGGGGTGCGTTTTATCTTCGTCATCAATAACGGCCACAATTTAAGTCCTCCAAAATCCAGAAGTGAGAAGGAAACACAACCCCCAACTCTAACAATGTATGTATTCGGTCTGTTTACCACACTTCTTCTTATCCAGGGTCCTTTTACGAAGAATCAGCAAAAAACCTGACGCTTAACTAAATAAAAGGCTACCTGGCTTTGACCCATGGATTGACTGAACAATGTGAGCTGCTTGCGAGGCATCATTTGTATTCGACAATGGTAAACGGGTGCAATTAAATACCAGAACTTGGAATGAAAAGAAACCATGGCCCCCTAATGCTCTCCAACATGCCTTTGTTCTTTTATTCCATTGATATTTGCTCCAAGACAACTGTTCAGTTGTTTCCCCATATAATGAACAAGCACCTCTTAAGAAGACTCTGAAGTTAACTTTATGTTCACTAATGCAGCTTTGTCCTAATACACAATAAGTATTACAATCATAAGAATACAATGCAATAAAAAGGAAGCTTGCAAACTTGCAAAAACATCTGTTGATCACTCACACACATTCAAAGGTCACTCCAGGGATTTGACCTAATCAGTCAAACCGTTGACATGACATTTGCAGAATACAGCAGTTTAAATTTCATTAGGTTTACACTGTATTAAGCTTTAGTACCATCATTTCCATCACACTTCAATTGGATATCACTCAAACATATTGTAACTTATAGGCTACGGGGTGGAAAGCTAAGCCGCAAGCTAACCAATCAGAGCAGACTATGAGCTTGTTTGAAAATACAAATATAAACCTGAAAGTTAGCATAAAAGGGCCCCTTTAATTTAGTTGGACTTTAAAGGTCACCTATTGTGCAAAATCCACTTTTCATGTATTTCATAAATATGTGGAAAGAGATTCTGAAAGTTTCAGGAACAAAGACCCCCTCTCTTTTTGTCCTGATCCATTTCTATAAAAACGTCTGAAAATGAGCTGATCAGATTTTGGCCACTTTCTGATGTCATAACGATTTTTTTGGCTTGGTAACCATTAGCCAATCACCAACCAAGGTAACCCCCCCCCCCCACCACCTTATCACCTGAATCTCCTCCTAGAGCACCATTGTGTTCTTTGTAACCAAATATCTCTCAGAGGGGCGTGGGGAGGGGCTCCTTCTTTTCATCTAACAGACAGAGAATCAGCACTTTGGAAACAGGGCTGAAACAGAGGGGATTATGGGTAATGCTGCAATGATCTGTTTGGAGCCAAACACTTCAGAGACATGTTTTGTATATATCTGAGGTCTATAATATATTGATGAAAAACAGTATAATAGGGCACCTTTAAACACTCACTGATCTGTTTTAGTGAACCTATGTGGCGATTTTTTATTATTTTTCCATATTTAAACAATTCAAACAATAACTATGATTTTCAAACCTCTATTTCTACCTGGCTGCCTGCTTTCCGTCCGTCAAAGATTGTGGAAGCCGAGGATGGCAGAAGTCGGAGTGAAGCATCAGGTTGACAGGATGTCTGGGAAACAGCGAGAGGCGCAGAAGAGATGGAGAGAGAAGAGAGGACAAGTGAAAAATGTGATAGCGGCGAAGGTCCCGCGGGAGTCCCATGATGCAAAATGAAAGCATAGCAACAGGACAGAAAAGCGCGGAAAGAAAGAAAGAGAGAGTGAGTAAGATGTGTTTAACTGCGGGAGTTTGTGTAGGAGTGATGGGAGACCCCGCGGGGCCCCGAGGTAATCTGCAGGTTTGTGCGTTCGCTCTCCCCAGGACCTCGCAGGTGTGCTGCGACGGAGGTGTCACAATTGTTGTTTTACACACAAATTCACACGAGCACACCAAGACGTACACTCAGAGAATAAACAGGTGGCCATAACGTTCCACTGCAGTCATCTATTCAACTGTTTCAGTAAAAACAAGCCGCAAAATATTTAGTTTTTCATTTTTCCCCCTGCTCCTCATGTCTTTTTTCTCTGTATTGACAAAAAATATGAATCATAAATCTTTATCGCAATGTTGAAAGATGTGACCGTGTGTATAGTCACTTCTCTTGCAGTCTGTGCTCCGAGAGAGATGAAAAACAATGAGATTTAATCCCATTCCCAAACAATGACATTATGGCTTTGTTTTCTTTCAATTTGATAAGGGAATCCAACACCATTCTTTCCCCGCGATCCGCAGTCATACATTATGGAGACGGCAGAGCGTGCTTCTGTTAATAAGAATTGACAGGAGCTACTGCAGAAATAACAAGAACAGACTTCTTCGGAGACTCGGGCCCCACCCAAAACACTGCGCCTACACAGACACACACACACACACACACACACACACACACACACACACACACACACACAAACACACACACACCATCAATGCAGAACAGCAGTGGGACATCCACAAGACATCCTCATCAATTATGAAGGAGCTCTGAGTACCATCCATTACAGCCAATCAGTTGGAGAAATCACTGTTTTACCACCATTAGCATTCCTCTATTCATTAGGAAACCACACACACACATCTGCACACACATGCAGACAATGCGCCCCATAAACCAGGATAAATATGTGGGAGCTAAACAGTTCTCAGAATGCTAAAGAAACCAGTTCCAGTCCCTAGTTTATTCATGACCTGAATAGCATGCCTGCACAAACAAGCCCCGGCTAATGTTAATTAAGCAGAAAATAGGCTCGTTAGAGAGGGAGGGAGAAAATGGATTAATCCAAGGACGGCTGGAATGAAATGTTCGATTGTGAGTAAGAAGGAAAAGGTTGCCCAACTTTTACGCTTCGAAAAAAAGAAAATAAAGTGGGGTTTGAAGTAACAAAAGGCTGGAATCACGATGGGGGGGATTTAGCTTCAATATAACTACAATGAGGAAAACCAGATGTGTAATGGTAGACATCTTGCCACTGTATAGTGTAGCCTTAAGCAAGGGTTCCCATACCAAGGACGAGAAAACAATTGTTTGGATAGTTTACCATTTTGGACACTTTAACCCTTTATAGGGCACTATTAGGTTAACCATAATCTGTTTCAGGCCTCTGCTGATTGGTCAAATTCCCCAATGGCGTGCTCTGTGGCGTAGAGTGATCTTCGCTGATTGGCTGGGAGAAAAGCACATGCTTCTCGACCTCACTGAGTCGCGGGGGGGGACGCAATGTTTGGGTAACCCTAACCCAAATATGGTTCCTCGCCCGATAAAGGGATACAAAATGTTAAAGTGGAAGAAATTGCAACTTTTGTTTGCTTTGGCAAAAAGAACCTTAAAGCCAGCAAACTTTATAAGTGATGTCATGTTTCTATAGATTACCATCTATCTAACATTATCCACCATAATCTACTAGGCATACAGACCAAATAATGTTGTCCCAGCCAAACGCTTTTTCAGTATTCAATTGAGATCCTGTGGGTTCACTTGCTAATGAATACAACTGGTTCTTCCCAAAAATAGCTTTACATAAATTGCACACAGAGAGTTTGGGAACCACCACAAGAAAGAGACAAAATCCATTTTAAGGTCAGATAACCTGGACAATGGACATGTGTTGGATGACGGGTATGTCTCCAAACAATTACCACTGTCCAATCCTACTCCCTCCAAGGCATCACCATCGGAATCTTGTTTGTGACTTGATTAGCACAACAGAAGATCAATTGAAGACATGCATCAGGCTGAAGCAGTAGAAGATAAGATGTACAGGTATCGGATGGGAAGGAGTCCATTCTGAGGTGAAGGCTGTCCCGTCTGTGTGTTTTATGTGACTGCATTGTGCTTCATTATGCAGGCCATATTGAACCAAACCAATAGGTAATCAAGGTGAATCAAATATTAATTGGGACACATTTTGCTGGAGGACACAGATCGGCGTGAATGAGGCACTTAAAAGCCAACAAATGTTGCATGGGAAGTGACGCACAGACAACATTTTTTAGATTAGCTTGGAAAATATTAATTCAGCGGACCATGTAGGCAGGTAGGCATTCCCATTCATGGTACACCAGAGTACAATGGTGTTTTAATAGATGTTTCGAAACACGTGGGTAAAAAAAACATTGTCTTTTCATCCGAGACGTCTTCCCCTTTTAGCAACTATTTGCATCTCCTAGCAACAGTGATTATGTATTTTTGTGTTACTCTAGGTAGTGCTTTAAGTGTGCTTTTTTCAACATGTTTGATACATATGTCCACTAGTCTGACTAGTCAAGGTAGGTGTCTTTCTGCTAAATGTTTGTTACAGGTTGGGAAATACAAGAAAACAGTTGACGTCAATGAGCCGGAACAACTCTATCATAACTGCTTTTCTTTTAATCCGTCCCCTCTGTCTCTTTTCCTTTCTAACTATGTCTCGCCAGAGCACTTGACCCTCACCCATGGTCTATCTCGGTCTCTTTTATATCCTCTAGTGGGAAATCAACCACATGCACATAAACAAAGCTGCATACTCGCCAACACACCAGGTGCATGCACACACACACTTTTTTGCAGCACCGTGGGGCTGAAAGAAGCGTCTATCAGCCCAGCTTAGTGTTTCAGGTGGTAATTAGCAGTCATTGTTGTTCTTCTGCTAATCAGAAATCTCACACCACAATGAGGGTCATTATCTCGCCATCAGGAGAGAGAAAAAAGACCAGCCCAGCTCAGGGAAGATGCAAAGAGATGTGTGTGTGATGTGATATGTGTTATGATAGAATTCACAGCCTTATCAAATAAAAAGGCGAGATTGGATCTTTTTCAATCATTTGCATATAGAGGGGCTTAATATCAATTATGAGATGGAATCCTGTGATTGTTTCTTCCTCTGGCTAATTGTGCCTTCAGACGTTATTATCAGGACAAAGCTTTGAGGCTAGCTAGAGTGAACAAAGGAGCGGTGAAGTAAAAAGGGTTGAACAAAATGTAATAAATCAAAACGTTAAGAAAACGGTGTATAACAAAGAGGAATAAGTCGAAGCATTAAAAAGGGATGAAAAATATAAAAAATCAAATTGATAGCAGTCATGAAAGAACGAGATTGCGGATACAAGCGGCCGAGATGGGTTTTCTCCGCAGGGTGGCTGGCGTCTCCCTTAGGGATAAGGTGAGAAGTTCAGTCATCCGGGAGGGACTCGGAGTTGAACCGCTCCTCCTTTGCGTCGAAAGGAGCCAGTTGAGGTGGTTCGGGCACCTAGTAAGGATGCCACCTGGGAGCCTCCCTAGGGAGGTGTTCCAGGCACGTCCAGCTGGGAAGAGACCAAGGGGTAGACCTAGGACCAGGTGGAGGGATCATATCTCTTCGTTGGCCTGGGAGCGCCTTGGGATCCCCCAGTCAGAGCTGGTTGATGTCGCCAGGGAAAAGAAAGTTTGGGGCTCTCTGCTGGAACTGCTACCCCCGCGACCCGACCACGGATAAGCGGGAGAAGATGGATGGATGGAAATTGATAGCAACTTTCTTTTGACTGGTTTGGTATTTTGTCCGGCAGTGGCTCAGTCAGTAGGGGCTTGGACTGTGAGCCGTAGGGTCGCCGGTTCAAATCCCCGAACAGACCTAAAAATGGAGTGTGGACTACTACTTGGAGAGGTCCCAGTTCACCTCCTGCCCTGCCGTGGTGCCCTTGAGCAAGGCACCGGACAACCCCCTTCCTCCCTCACTCCCATTGCTCCCCGGGCGCTGTGCAATAGCTGCCCACTGCTCCTAGTACTAGACTCCTGGTACTGGATGGGTTAAAAGCAGAGAACACATTTCACTGTGTGTGCTGTGTGCTCTGCATGTGTGACCATTAAAGAGGGTTTCATCCCCTCCCAATATTATTATTTAAGTAAAATTAACAGGGGAAACAGCAGCATTTACATGCTATCAATGCTAAGTTAGCTTATGTCACTTTTGCTCAATAACAGCCATTGTATGTTTGAGTTTTATGGGGAACTAAACGCTAACACTATAGCACGAGTCTTAAAAGTCAGGGAACTATTTTCATAAATGTCAGTTACAAAACGATATCTACAGTTAGCTAACACTGGCTAGTAGATGTAGCACATTAAACTCCTATATTGAAATTGTACACAACAAATATATTAGCAAGGTTACAACACATTTAAATGAATGCTGTCTATCTATCAACTGTATGGTACTAATGTTTTGCTGTTGCAATGCTTTTCATCAGAAACAGAAAGAAAAAAACAAATCTATGCCAGCAATCAAAATAAACAAACCAGCTAATCAGGGGAAGAGCTCATATTGACTCTCTTATATAGCCAATTTAGTTTTATGAATTAATGATGAGATTTAAGAATGTGATTGGTGGCTTGGAGTGTGTATATAGACAGTATGCCAGATATTAAGTTTACCAAACACCATCCAAGGACACCTACACTTCAGAGGACGACTACTCTTCCACTTCACAGAAACTCTGTGCTTGCAAACAAATGTTTAAACCCCGTCCGGTGTGCCACTTCTGTACCCACCCTGTGTTGATGACTCAATTTAGACCAAACAATCTTGAGAGGAAGGTTACTGTGGATGGACTGGCATGCTAGATTAGAAGGGGGATAAATAAATAATTGACTCAGAATGAGGCAACAAAATTATGCTTGTTTACCCAAATCGAATCAATGGTGTCCAATCTATATCTGTGTCCTTGGGATGGTGCACTTTGGAGAGCTGGGGGCCATGATGGCGAACATCGAATTGCTGACTGTCTCATGCAGTGTGCTGCTGGTCACTCCTGGGACCTTACCGGCTGCTTTAATAGGGTGGTCAAGGTCTCACACATGAGCAGAAAGCGAATATGAGAACTCTTGATACAGGGGTCAAAAGATCGTCAAGCACTATCCCTCTCTCGCTAATGCACTTTCTTTCTCGCCATGTTAAATGCTCAGGTATGCAATCTTGCCATTTCCATTGGACACAGGTTACTCACTCTTTCCCTTCCACTTCTTCTCCTGCTTAGTCTGGCCCATGCGTGTACCCGCTCCCTCGCCGGTGTAATAAGGGAGCCCATTGGACGGGGGTATGCAGAGGTCGGCGCGGCCTCCCTTCTCATTCCACCTCTGGAGTGGATTATTAAACGGAAAGGAGCGCAGGGTTCACAGGTCCACCCTGATCAGCTCACAGCTCCTTCCCCCTCTCTCTCCCAAACCCCTCTCTATCTACAGGTGCTGAACCCTCACCAAGCTTCGGAGACCCTAGGGCTCGCTAGTCTTTGGTTGTCTAAATCCACCAGCTGTGGTTGTATCGATATTAGAATCATTCTCTTCCATTGCAGTGCATCATGTTCACAGCCTTTCTTAAACCCCAAGGTTTATTTTTCATCTGGCTCCTGAAATTGAATATTGGATGACAATAAAGTTGGGGGACTGGTAAAAGAGAGAGAATGGTCGAAAGTAGGGATGCTCCGATCGCCAATTTTGGGGCCGATCGCCGGAATCAGTATCGGCCGATACCGATCGCCGATCCGATCGAGTGGGCGGGGCCTATGGGGATCTTCCATTTAAAGTGATGTTTAAAACTCAGTTAATGGGGCTCATTCACTGGCGCTTCCACAAACAACATCATTATTACATTCAAATGAAGTACATTATTCAAGTTTACATTCACTTTGGATAATGACACGGGAGAAATGAGCGGAAGCGCTTTCTTTTCCTCTCTCCCCCTCTCTCTCCTGACAGCCTGTCAGTATCTCATGCAGCTCCAGATCCAGTAATGAGTGACCCGACAGTGAAGAATAAACATATTTATAACTAGTTTAGCTTGTTCCAGAGGTAGATAAAATAGCTAAGTGTGTTAGGTCTAACTCTTAGTGTGTTTCGCTCCGCTCACCGGTCCGTCACAGCGGGTGGAGCTTCACACACCGCTATTTTATTGTCATTTTCAGACACCTTAAAATACTGCCAGACTGGTGAAGCCATTTTGTCGAGCTTGTTTTGCCGCGCACTGAGAAAAGTGTCATGTATTTTACGTCATCATTTTACGTCATGCGATCGGCTCTCGCGATCGGCATTTTTAGAGAGCACCGATCGATCGGTAGAGAGTGAGTATCGGCCGATATCGATCGGCGGCCGATCGAGCATCCCTAGTCGAAAGCAATGCATCAGAGGCATCAGAGGCCAAGATATTCAGACATTTAGTCGCTATACTGAGTCAAAACCAAAAGAGACTGGATCCAACATTATCTGTGATGCATCTTATTGGTTTATTATTAGATCAACCTGTTTAACAAACAAATAAACTCATCTTTAAAACTTCAAGCGAAGGGTTTATACACCGTCTTTAAGTCCATCATTGAAGTCTACCGTCCCTTGCCTGAATAACACTACATCTAAAGGCTAAATGGCCATGGAAAGACGTTGTGTTCGGTTGTGTTGTTGTCTTCAAAGGACAAAAACATTGCCATGAAAATCAAGAACAAAAAAAGTCCTCTAAAGAAATGTCAAATCTTAAAATGTGTTGAGGAGTAAACCTCTTATGTTTGAGGAAGCGCTTTTCAAGGCTACATTAGCTGCTACTAGCTAAATAAAGGGTGTGGAAAGCAAGGGATGCATATTTGTCATGTATCTAAATTCCAACTACTTCCTGCTTCTCTTTCGCTCAGGGTGAATGTTTGAGAGTCATAAGGCAAGGCAAGTTTATTTATATAGCACCTTTCAACACAACGCAATTCAAGGTGCTTTACAAAAAGGAAAGACATTCAGACAAAGGCATTTAAAAACAGTAAAAGATAATAAAAGAAACATTAAAAGAAAAAATGCATGAATAAAAAGTACATGAATAAAAAGTTACAGTGCATTAAGATATGAATAGTTCACACAGAAGTTCCACTTTACTGATGAACACAACGGCTCAGTTTCAATTAAAATTAAAAGCAGCGACAAAAAGATAAGTCTTCAGCCTGGATTTGAAAGTAGTAAGAGTTGCAGCGGACCTGCAGGTTTCTGGGAGTTTGTTCCAGATATTTGGAGCATAATAACTGAACGCTGCTTCTCCATGTTTAGTTCTGACTCTGGGGACAGAAAGCTGACCAGTCCCTGAAGACCTGAGAGATCTGGATGGTTCATAATTTAGCAGAAGATCAGAAATGTATTTTGGGCCTAAACCATTCAGTGCTTTATAAACCAGCAGCAGTATTTTGAAATCTATTCTTTGACACACAGGAAGCCAGTGTAAAGACTTCAGAACTGGAGTGATGTGATCCACTTTCTTAGTGTTAGTGAGGACTCGAGCAGCAGCGTTCTGAATTAGCTGCAGCTTCCTAATAGATTTTTTAGTGAGACCTGTAAAGACACCATTACAGTAGTCCAGTCTACTGAAGATAAAAGCATGGACAAGTTTTTCCAAATCCTGCTGTGACATTAGTCTTTTAATCCTAGATATATTCTTTAGGTGATAGTAGGCTGATTTAGTAACAGTTTTAATGTGACTGTTGAAACTCAGGTCAGAGTCCATGACTACACCTAGATTTCTGGCTTTATCTGTTGTTTTGAACATTGCACACTGAAGCTCAGTACTAACTTTTATACGTTCTGCCTTGGCTCCAAAGACCATTACCTCAGTTTTATCTTTGTTTAATTGGAGAAAGTTCTGACACATCCAGTCATTGATTTGTTCAATGCACTTACTCAGTGTTTTAACTGGAGAATAGTCTCCTGGTGAAATGGTTATGTAAATGTGTGTGTCATCTGCATAGCTATGGTAACTTATTTTGTTGTTTTTCATTATCTGAGCCAGTGGTAGCATGTAGATGTTAAAGAGAAGAGGCCCCAAGATGGAGCTTTGAGGAACCCCACATGTCATATTTGTCAACTCAGATTTGTATTTACCTATAGAAACAAAGTTGTTTCTGTCCTTTAAGTAGGATTCAAACCAATTTAGAACTGTTTCCGAAAGTCCCACCCAGTTTTCCAGTCGGTCTAGTAATATGCTGTGGTCAACAGTGTCAAACGCAGCACTGAGATCTAATAATACTAACACTGAAGTTCTGCCACTGTCTGTGTTTAAGTGGATGTCATTAAAGACCTTTACAAGAGCAGTCTCAGTGCTGTGGTTTGGACGAAATCCTGACTGGAACACTAAACAGCTATTTAAATGCAAGAAATTACTCAACTGTTGAAAAACAACTTTTTCAATGATTTTACCTAGAAATGGGAGGTTTGATATGGGCCTGTAATTGTTCATTACTGAAGCGTCTAGATTATGCTTTTTTAAGAGTGGTTTAATGACTGCAGTTTTCAGGGCCTGTGGAAAAACACCTGAGTGAAGAGACTTGTTTACTATATGAAGTAGATCTGAGGCCATGCAAGGAAAAACATAAGCATAACTATATGGGGACAGGAATATGATAAGGTCACGGTACAGTTGGGTTACCATCCAAACAAATACAGTATTATCACCAAGGGGTCGTCCTCCTTCTGGCAACAGCCCCATAATTCCAATATTGTAAAAATATGAAAATGATCTACAGCCTTATCTCCCGCAAATGTTTAATTGGAATGTTTAACATTCCCTTCTTTATTAGCCCTGTGGTGACTCGCTCTCTCCCATAACCAGGGGGGAAAACTGATTGAGGTTTTAAAGACTCAATCCCAGTTGAATTGCAATTGCAGAGGCTTTTAATTAGATAAAGCTTGGCTGGTTTGAACATATACTTTACAGCCGTGTCAGGCTAAAAGGGTCCATGTGCCGTAAATATCACCCGAGACATTAATATAATTGAGATTAGAGGGCAGAATGTGTGGATCAGCGTAAAAAGACAGCCGCCAGTGGGACAACCTCATGCAGTGAGCTATTTATAGCAGCTAAAATGGACAGCTCCATTAATATAAGGCTTACCCTTTCTGGAAATGTAAATCACCGGGGCCATGGCTGGACGTGCATGTTATACAGCTGCAGTATGTCAGAGTTAACAGTACCGACTTTCTGATTTACACTGGTCTTGGATAAAGCAAAGAAGATAGCTTCATATTTCCCTCAGACATCTGTTGTGTTAAAAGTCAATATGGTGTGTTAGCAATTTTCCTCTCTCCCTCTGAAAATACCCAATATATGGCTGCAAAGGATATATATTTTAATTGCTCGACTGTTTCGAAAGGCGGCTTGACTACAATACAGATGTCGAAAGTGACATTAAAGCCATGTTGAGACCTGTCATTCATATTCTCTATTATTTCTGCGCTTGATGTTTTTGTTATTCACAGACAGAGGCGATACTAGCAAACACCAAAGACAGTGGACAAAGCCTCAGTGGACGCTTCCACAAGGCCTGATCAATAACCTCAGCATTTCAAAACGGCATCAAAATTAATTCTAACATGCCATGTTTTTGAAAAAACCACAGGCTGTGGGTTTAATTGAGAAGCATCTCACGTCGAATCAGAGGGCTCATGTCTGTTCTTTTGAAATATCTTGTCATTTTCTCTCTTTTTCTCGAGCACATCAGCCCGCTCCTTTTCTCTCTAATCCCCCTCCCCTCGGCTCTTTCTCCCTCGCTGTCTTCACTGTCTGTGAAACACTGCAGCTCAGGTACTCTGCTACTGTACTCACATGCATGTGCTGTGTGACTCAGAGACCATGGAAGAAACCTTCAGATTGTTCACTAACCTAAAGTAAAAATAGAATTGCCACAATGTGTAAAATACAAGTGAGTTCTAGCAGCAAAATGATACTTAAGTAAATAAAATAAAAGGATTATTCTTGTGTGTTTGGAGGCTTCTTAACTACAAAAACATGCATTTCTGGATGCAAGTGTTGTACTGCTCCAGGCATGAGTTCATCAATTAGCGGCCTCCAAAAAGTTATTTGTTCTATCACAGTGAGTTTGTTTTGAATTTGGTCAAAGTTAAATGATTGCTGCCTTGTAAATTGGCACTGCAGTTTAAACGCATTGATTGAAAAAGTCCACAGGAATTACCTCATACTTATAATGTAACTTTTGATGAAGATGGATGCAGACTTGAGGTACTTCATCTCCATATTGTACAGAAATGAATGGATGCCAATAGCTGTCTGGATTGTATCGAAAATAAACTGACATGGTAAACTGGTATGGTGCTTTAAGTTTGAAAAGTATAATGAATGAATCATTCAAAATGGCCATTTATGTTATCACATTATGCGATCACATTTGATTATTGCAGGTGTCCCTTTATGTATTATCAGTTAATTCAATCTAACAATGCATCATACCTTTTTATGGTGATCATAACCTCAGAGGCCACCTAAAGGTACACCTGTACAATATACTGCAAATCAAGCTAAACATATATTATACATAAGCTGCATACAAGTCAAATGTAGTATTGCAAAGGATTGGACACATGTACCTCAATAAGTGGCTAATGAGTAAAAGTACCGCTACATCTTTGTTAAATATTCCATTTCAAGTAATATGAACTTTAGATATCTAAAGTAAATGTTTCGGGAAGCACATGTTACTGATGTCATTCATACATAAAATAAATCTATTTTTCATTTATTTTGACTACATTTTGATTTGCTTTTCTTTTAAAAAGGGCACAAAGTACTCTATATTACAAGCTGATTTTATATGTTTTGTATATACAGTATATATTTATAATGTTAGTCGGAAATCTAACTAGTAACTTTACCTGCCAAATGTTGATATTGGAAAAGAATAAAAGCCTGAAATGAAAAACAAAGTCAAGTACACTTACCTCATAACTAGACTTATATGCGATGCTTGTGAAATGTATTTTCCACCACTGCAGCCAGGCAAGCTGTTACCTCAACAGGGTGAGATGGTCAATGTCGTCGCATATAAGGACTTTGCAGACCTCTCATGCGCCATATGGTGACCTTCGTGAACTAAAAGGCCTCAGAGGGATGGAAAAAATGCTGGTTATACAGACACAGAGGACAACAGAGGCAAATATACGTACCGATGACAGTCTGAGGAACGAACAGAGGACCTAAAGAGGGTATGACGTCTGTGCATATATACAAATACAGGGGACAAGAAATGGTAGCTTTTAGCAGAATTACAAAGATTATTATCTCAAAAACGACATTAAGTGCTGAACACAAGTCAGGGGCACATATACACTGTAGCACAAAATCGCAGATGAAAAACAAGTTGTTGTTGGTTAAAATACGTCTGCTGCTGGTGAAAGCAAAGGTACATGTTGTGAAAATGACTCAACAGGCCAATTACATAGGAACATATTAATTTCCACTCATGCAATGAACATGGAAATATAATTAATATGGGTGAGGGGAGACAACATATTTGCACAGTAACAACAAAGCCCTAATAAGAAATGGCCAGACCACGAATGCACAAATGTGGCAGCTCTATGATTAGAATATAAGGACATGAAACAAAGGACAAGCAGCTGGGGTATGCGGCATAATGAAAATAAAAAATGTAATGGAGGACCCTGTGTGACAATTGCCTGCGTGTGCATTTTCCGACGGCGATACATTATTCAACAATTTTTTCAGTGGCTTGAAACGGCGAGTTTATTTTAACATTTCACCCGAGAAAATGCAGAATTTGATGAAATCTATGAATAAAATAATGATATCATTATGTATAAACAAGTCAAAGATGGGTTTTTTGTCACAACGGGGCTTAAGTTCCTCAACGTGCTTCGAGGACTGCGTCTCCTAAATACTGCAGATATGTAAAATAACACAAGAGAGTAAACAGAAGGAAACTCAAATGAAATCTAACATACTTATATATAGTAAGCTGAGTTACCTGGTGAAAAGAGCCACTATTACTGCATCCTATAAACCTGCGGAGAACAGATGCAATATTAAAATAGAAATAAAACACAAATACAGACCTCTTAGCAACTTAACAGAAAACAAAAAATCCAATCATGATGGATAATAAACCTGGAAGCAATGACGGTAATCATATTTTAACACCGATGCTTTCATCCTCATTATTTTAATGGCTTTACTGCATGCGGTATTTTATTTTTACCTAACTGTAATTATCTGATGGATTTGGGTATATTTGTGGTTTCATTGCTGTGGAGAAATATAAAACTGGCAATTACGCAAAAAAACTATTTCCTGTGTGTGACTCGTTCTGTTCGACACTCACACCTCCACCTTCTCTATTGTTCCCACCATCTGCAACCCTGTGGAAACTCAGCGAGGGTATTTTTGAGTCAGAGCTTTTTGGCAAAGACAGAAATGTTTTATCTGCACTTTTCCGGAGAGAGACCTTAGCACAGTATTTCTCCTCTAGTGATCAATATGTTTGTGTATAAGTGAAAGCCAATAATAAAGACTGCATGCATGCCCACTAAGTCTTAATGGAGTGTATTGAAAGCAAATTGTACTTACCTCCCAAGGCCTGCTTTTGATGGATGTCACACCATTTTTTAAATGTTTGGTTATTTCAGGGGCAATATCTGTTAAGTGTAATCTTCAAATGATTGAGTTTGACTGTGCTTAGATACAAATACAGTGAACAGGGAGGCAAAAATCCACAAATCCCATGTCCTGTGAATAAGGTGACACACATTTGGTCATACAGTATGAAAAGTAAACAAAACGTTATCCTGAAACTCTTCAAGAGCAGCAATGTTTGATGTGTTTTGAGTTGTTTATTTGACTAATTAAAATGCAAAAACTAATTAACATGGATGTGTGTTACTATAGCTGAAAAAGTAAAGCTTGAATTACTTTGGTATTGTACATAAACTATGACATTGGAGTGAAACATGTTGAGTCATATAGCAAGTGAAAGCATTGTTTATTGTCATATGTATAGTGTACATTTAAATCACATTTGCTAAAAGTGTGCACATCACAATAACATGCTTAAAAGAAACGATGCTACGTAAAAAAATCAAATCAAAAAGCTGTGGGTTACTTTGAACTGTTATGAAACATATTTAAAAAATAATTACAAATAAATAATAACGTGTGATATTGCCCTCTTATATCAGCTGTTATTGCTATCAGCTCTTTTACATTTGAATGCATTATTTCCTTTGCCTTCCTGTACAACGAGCATTTGTTTGTGTGTGCAACTCCTTGATATAGCTTTTGCAGCAAGTGCTAGAAAAAAAATAGCCAAAAATAAGTAACATGCTAAGCTAAAGATCACTGTATGAGGATTATAAAAAAAACATAATACTTGTCAGATGTAGTAAAAACAGCATGTGAAAGTAAAAGCATGAAGCAAGCACTTTGGTATGAGTTCTGGAAACTTCTGAGGTTTGACAGCCGAACATATTTTTGCAACATGTTCTCGTTTAAGAAGAGCGGCATATAAATCCCGCTTTGTAGTGCTTGGGTCAGCGTTGTGTCCAGCTGAGGTCGGCATGACCTCCAATGTCTTTCGCACCTGCACCGACATCCCTTAATACATCCCAGTTGGAGCCATCACCCCCTACCTTAAGCACCATACTTTGGCTCCATCTGCATCGTTTCAAACTCCACCTATTTCCTTGAACACCCTGTAATGTTCCTCTTACCTCTCTTCTGTGTCAGTCATTGCTCTTGGCACTGCGACTGGTCTTGCTAGTCAGCACAGAGTTGAGTTCATTTAGAAAATTAGGCGGCATCATGCTCTCCGCCCCTACAACAGGTCTCCTGCCGAGGGACTTGAAACCACTCTGGGGGGGGAGAGGCAGAGCCATGGGCTGCAGGTGTCTGGATGAGGAGGGGGGGGCAGGGCAATGCGCCTGGCCAGCATCCACTGAAGTTCTTCGGTACGGGACTTCTGGGACCTTGAACGCGTCGTTGGGCTTTGGGTAGCTGGGTCTGGTGTTGGTCTTGGCGTTCTTTAACGGCTTTAGGGTGCTCTCGACAAGAGAGAACCTCTTGTCTGCCGGCTGAGGGAAAACATGGCAGAGGATGATGAATTACAACTTGATTGAATTCAGGTCAACACAAGTTTGCTCTGCCTACAGGAGTGATTTAAAGATGTTTTAATAGATTCCCACCTGTTTGCTGGTGTTGTGTTTTTGAACATTGCGGGCTTCAGTCACAGCTCCCCCTCTGGAGTATTTGGGATCTGCAGCTTCTTTAGAGTTACTCGTAGTCATTGACCACAGGTCAGAACCGTACTGGAGACAGACAGCAAACAGTAACATTACTAGCAAGGCTAAACAAAACATTTTTAAAAAAGTAATAGTTTAAGATATTCAATGTGAACAACAAAAATAGTCTATGTTGATTCATTGCTTTTTATTTTCTCTTACAATATTACAAGTCTATACAGTATGTGTTTTGTACATTTAATGAAGAAGTATGTGCATCACATTTACTGATACACTTACAATCACATTATAATGCATTGAAACAGTGAGTTTAATCAATTATTTTATATATCAGCTTTGGGAATTATAAAACAGTGTAGTCCTTGCAAAATAATGACTTTAAAAATAGGATTAACACATTTATATATTAAAACAAATGTGCCATGTTGTAATTATTGTTAGAAAGAATGATGTATATGTGAAAGTGCTTAAAACTTTATCTGTACAGTACTTTTTAATTGACTTGAAATAGAAATTGTTACGGAAATAGGTAACATAAGGGAAGAAGAAATTGTTGCTATGACTGTACGGGATGTTTTGGTTGCTGTGTGAACTTTTGCTTTTGGCCGGACTTACACAAGCATTTTGAAAGATGAGAGAGTCAGAGGGCGATGATCCTCTCTTCGCTGGCAGAAAAGCAGCTGTGTTCTGATCTCTGGCTAAACTTTCTCTTAAACAACTTCTGCTTTTTATATCACACTGACCCGCCAGACCTGAAGAACTGTCTCTCTTTAACAAATCTGTATTTAATCTCTGCCAGGACCTGTCCTTGGACCTCTTCGTCATCCACCACCACCCATTCCACCTTGCTTCAAATTGAGGTCCTTCATCGCTAGTTGCTATGGAAACTGTTGGTGCACAATGCTCGCTAACAGGTAAGAGAAAGGAAATCAAGAGTGCACCGCCTACTTTCCCATCCGCACTTTCTCTCTGTCCTTCCCACAAGTCCTGTGTCCTTCCCACAAGCCCCTGCGTCGGAAACTGACAATCCTGATATTTAGCGGATTTGGGGAGGAGAATCCTAATACCTTTAGCCGGCTCAGGTCTGCTGTAGATTTAGTTGTTGCAGAGCTAAGAGCTTCTGCAAAGAGCGGAGAGAAGTCACTGATCCCGGCGAAATAAACACCTTGAAACACTTAGAAACAACAGACAAAAATTGGCTTCCCCTTTAGATCAATCCCTCCCTGACAGAGTTGCCCTTTTTCCTCGCTAACCTTAGGTAAGGCACTCAAAGGCTTTCCTGTAAAGACCTGTGATAAACAACATCGTGCGGCAGAAAGGTTCCCATAAAGGAAGTCGAGCAGAGGGCTAATATCGATTAAATGTGCGGAGCATGCAGTGAAATCTGGGGATATGTCGGTAAAGGACGGATGCAATGTTTAAGTTATAGTCATTTACTTGGAAATCACGTATTTTGTCGAACGGGGGAAACTGTTATTTCTCTGAGAAGTGATGAATATGAGTGAAAAATAATAAAATAAATATGACACATTCGTAGCTTCCCCCCACTTTCGCTTTGCTTTGCATTATTTATGTCATATGTGCTGTGTCAGCGGCTGACAGCGACAACACTTAGCTGTATCTGGGGGCTAAGTACCACAATAAGATTGTTACAGTCGCCTTGACCTTATTCTCAGCTTTTCCACATAAAATGATTTATGTTATTGCTGAGTGACCTCGAACACGTTACACTTCTCTCCCTGTTTATGTATTTCATCTGCTTAACGGCACAATGGAAAGGGATGATTGGGGGGAAACTATGATTTATCATATCTCCTTCGTCGGGGATATGGATTGTAAAAGATGATTTATTCCGCTCGTAATGTTGTGTATTTTTCTTCCAAATAAGGAAAGGGAAAGGAGGGTGTATCCGCAATGTGCATGTCACATTCACTGATATTTTTGGTATGCAGTAAAGGGGTTAGAAGAAAATATAGAGCACACTTCCTCTGCACTTCTTAAGACCCTGAATGCTCATTAAATTGCTTCATCAAATGTTGGCATGAGTGCACCCCTTACTCTTGTTCTCTGCAGCACGTCACCTCACCTTCATCCTGATGATGTCCGTCACCCAGCTGACCGGTGCCTCCCTCGTCTCGCAGCAGAAATGCCTGAGGAGGGAAAACCCAGGCGTGAGTGACTCATTCCCACCTC
This sequence comes from Gymnodraco acuticeps, assembly GCF_902827175.1. Classification (NCBI taxonomy): domain Eukaryota; kingdom Metazoa; phylum Chordata; class Actinopteri; order Perciformes; family Bathydraconidae; genus Gymnodraco; species Gymnodraco acuticeps. Next base: position 1,997,093 of record NW_022990484.1, read on the forward strand.
ATTATTTTCACACCCATTTGAGCCAGGTGACTGCACGCGGTGATTCACAGCGCTGGACATTTCTTCTTCTTAAGGGACAGTTCTGGCGCTGGCTGCCACTAGTTAAAAATAATGACATCAATCTGCATCTGGATATGGTGATTAGTGCTCTAAGCAACAATCTAGGATGATAGTTTAAATGATACTTGTCATCTATTCTAGTTTGTTTGGAGCTATTTCTGGCTTCTGCTTAACTGCTCATATACCATAGTGATCCATACTGTCTGTACTATGCTATTATTCATCTGAAAATGTAGAAAGGTCTTTTTTTTGGCACCTTCCTCTTCAATGCTCTTAATTACATCTAAAAAAAAAGGTTGCAATTAAGCTAGCAAAACTAATGATGTATTCAATTGGGATCACAACATTTTTATATTCTTTGTGGGACAAAGTGTATGGTAAAATTAGGAGAGGGTGGCAGGTAAATCTTTCAAGCAAAATCTGATCTGACCAATGCAGTGGAATGAACAACTAGCTCAGATATCACTAGAGTTTAGCCAGCTAGCATGGCTAAAACAAAATAACCCATTCATTTGTATTCAAAATGATTTCTTCCAACAACCATTTTGTGAGAAATATCCACATCCAAGAAAGGTGTATTGTAAATAACCTGAGAAAAACTGATATTAGAAATGTTATAAAAGTTGCAACCTTTTTTATGGAAAGCTGCAGATAAAACTAGGAAGCTACACAGAGATCTATTTTATTAAAATACAAATAAAAAGGAGAACATCTAAGAGAAATTCACTTCCTGTGAGTATACCCTCTCACCATGTGATCATTAGTATGTTTGAACATCACTATTAAACCACTTGGAGCATAACAAAGTGCCATAAATGAAACTTTTTAACTTCCTGCCACTTGATCCTTTGTGTTTCGGAGATCATTTAAGCGGAAGGGTTCAAAGTTAAACTCATCAATTATTGAATTAGAACTTCTGCACGACACTTACCATTGTTGTTTATCAGTGTAGACAGTGAAGCCCCAGCTGTTAAACGAAAAAGACATGGGTCAGATTTCGCTTCTGCAAAGAGCAACTTGTGTCCTGTGCACGAAAATACTTTCAAGGCAGTGGTTAGAAACATGTTTTTGTGAGAGGAAAGTGGAATTAAAGTAGTCGAGAAAAAGTGTTGAGAAAGTAGTGCTGAAGATAACAGCAGGTCAAAACCTTGATATCAAAATGCAAAGAGTTCACTATGAAATCTAGGTGCTAAACAGTGGAATTAATTAAATCAATCAGCGGCGTTCCAACCCACATGTTTATGCAAGAGCAGACCTCAATATGCTCGGGGTCAAAGCGTACAGTGTACCAAACCCATGCTGCTCATTATAAACCATAAAGTACAATTTGTTTGGAGAGATGCAAGAGATACAGAATGCATTCGCTGTACGTGAAGTTTGAATTAACTGTACGATGCTGCGAGGCAGAATCTTCCCACACTGTCAGTCTTTTTGTACGCTTAAAGGTTTATAAATGCATGTGAGTGAATGAACCTGTGCAGAGGCAGTATAAGGTGAAAAGACCACCGTCCTGGAGAATACACCTCCCTTAAAACCCTTCACAGCTGGAGCAGAGGAGTGGGGGAAGAACAAAGCGAGAGGGGGCAGAGAGAGAGCCTGGAGCACCACTCGTGTGAGTTAAGGCGGCCGATCCAGCCCTGCACAGATAGACCTGTCTAATGAGGTACTGCAGCGCTAACCCTCTCGCTATGACTCTCCTCAGCACTCTTCTTTTCTTTATTCAGCGTATCACTTCTCCCACTCAACAGTATATCTATAATACCACGCTCTCCCTCTTTCCCCACTCCAGCTCTCTTATCCATTCCTTCTCCCCTTAAGGACGCCGTAATGCAGACAATACATTTTTCACGCTTCCCCAGACTCCAAATTCCTACACGGGGAAAATGATGAGGAATTAGAAATGGGTAATGTGAAATATAGTGTTTGGCTTCTGGATTTAGTTTTTCTCTCCCTCTTTGTTTGACCAACAGGAAGTGCAGAGGCATGTGTCGTAAATTATAACAATAGAAGATCATTCAAATAAAATGTGTTTTTCTATGTGCGCCGGGATAATTTGTGTTTGTTAAAATGCAATTACATTTAATCAATTCCAGTACAGTGAAAAATAAGATGGGTCAGGTGATGCTTAACTCCGAGGGAAGAGAAAGGATGATATATCTTTGGGGAAATAAATTGTTTACACACAGAAAGAGACAGTAGTAGATAATGCTAAATAATGACTTGTTGCTCTGGATATCACAGAAGGGAGGTTACAAATGTTGTTTTGGCTGTAGTGAATCACGTTGAATACATTTCATATGCAGCAACACAAATATTGCAAAATATCTACATGTTTTGCATGTACTGCACCAAATAGCAGTGGTAGAATGTAATAAAGTACATTTACTTAAGTACGTATACCTGATTATTTTCAATGTATACTACTTTATAATTCTACTCTACTACATTGAAGAAGCCAAATTGTACATGTTTACTCCATTAATCAGCTGTAGTTACTTCATATATTTTGATTATTAACTAAAGATAAAATATGAAATAAACATTGATGTATAGTAATAGTTTAAAGGGGCCTTATTATGCTCAATTTCAGGCTCATTATTGCCTTTACTGTGACAAGTTGACATGCTTTAATGTTAAACAAAAGGCTTTATTTTGTTACAGAAACATATATAATCCTCACAGGAAAGGGAACACCCCAAAGGGCATACATGGGCCTCTTTCAAATATCCAGCAGCAGTATACAAGGCAGTTACAACTAGCTCTTCATTTGCAAGCTGTAATAAATAGAGTAATGCATTAATAGTCTATAACCAGACATTTAATATGTTTTATTCTGAAATGGACCATTACGCATGACAAGTACTTTTGCTATTAATTTAGTTTTTTTGTGATCACATTTTTATTGATGTTAATACACGACATGTACAACTACAAACACAACATTTTTTATTTTTTTTTCCTTAAATGAAATAACTGAAAGTACACAAGAGAAACAAAATTAGATAAAAATAATTACTTACAAAATATACAAAATGCAGAATTCAGAACACACAAGACAACGAAAATAAAATAAACCCTACCCTCCCTCCCAGACATATAAACACACACACACACACACACACACAGGGAAACGCAAAGGTCGCAATTGAAGCTATTAATTTAGTTGTATGTTTTGATGAATGTCTTGTAGACTTTGAATAGAGGACTTTAACAGATTACTGTTACCAGCTAGTGTTGCTACTTTTACCACGAGTGAAACAATCTGAGGGCTTCTTCCACCTCTGCCAAAGCGTTATGCGAGGAGTGAAGGGAACTTTATACCAATGACCATAAAAGCTAACTCATAAATGTGGATTGACCACTGTGGCAGACGCAGTTGTGGCTGTGATTTAATGTCTCGGAGAAGCAAGTATAGCATTTGCAGCACTTTTGTTTTATTGGCTGCTCACAGAGACGGAGAGAATATCCACATCATCCTCATTTCAGTAATATCCATATGACAATGAAATCTATGTTACTGATGGAAACAGAGGATATTGCAGCAAATGAACAAATGCTCATAAATTGCAGGTGGATTTATATTTTTCTCGGTATAACACGAGATGCAATCCTAGGTTTTGCTCACAGCAGCCAATCGTTACATTTCAGCTTGTTTTGATCCATTTACAGCGGTAATCTTGTCAAAGCACAAACATGTATTTTACTTTAAAACCCATCCTTCACAAAATGTAAGTGTAATATATGTGAGATCTAAAAGCTTGATGCTGGCCTTGGAATTTAAAATAAAAAGGGAAGTCCGCTTAGTTTGCGCTTCGAAAGCAACAAAGAAAGTGGCCTCGAGGTAAGATTGCTTCTCCTTCCATGTACCTATTTTACGGAACATGTTTTATTATTTAAGGAGACCTTTTTCAATTTGATGCAACCTTCATATTATTAAGCACCTTTTTCTTGCATGTAGCTTTCCTTTTTGTGGCAAAACGAAAGTATTAATGGATGAATGACACATTTGCCTCTTAAAACACTATAACCATAGATGATAGCACACAACATGAAATATAAGTATAAGAACTACATAACATCCTTATGCTTATTAGCATAGCAGTGCATTGAAGGAAATGCAACTCAAAACTTTAGTTACATTTAAGAATTTGGTAGTAAATCTACCACATATATTTGAATCGGTCATTATATGCATTCAGATTCATTCGTGCCGTTTACCTGGTTGGAGGTTTGAGCTTTTTCTTCAGGCCCAGGTAACACTTCAGAGAGTTGAGTTGGATTACTTTCTCTGCTTTAGTGCCCTGCAGAAACAAAGCCAATTAAAGAGGGAACAAATAAACATATTCAACTCAACCTAACCAACTAATCCCAAAGAAAAACACTATCCGTGCAGCATCACAACACGACAATCAATTTGAATCATTACCAGCAAACCTGTCTACCAAGGAACAAAGAACAGAAGAACAAAGGGAACACACAAAGTGTTCCTCTGACACCTACACATCCTCAACCCACCACCCATTCCTGCTTTCATGCAACATAATGTGTGCTAAATACAGACCTGGTAATAATTGTAGAGGCCAAACAATATCCATTGAATTCCAGGATCACTTCTAATTTCCTTAGCATTAACACAGTAATTAGCCGCGTTCTTGGGCAACTTGATATTTGGAAAAAGCTTTCAGTGAGAGGCACCCTTCGACACCCCTCGTTGTTTTCCCTCCCCCAGCATTACTGCACCTCCATCAATTATTAACACTGCTTCTCGCTCCTTTACGACTCCCAGGTTCCACTGCAGAACTGTGCGGAGAAGAAAAGGCCTCGGGGGAACTCGGGCCTGCTGGTCCTCACTGAAGCAAACATGTAATCTTTCATTTTTCCAAAGAGAGTGGGCTGCCATCATTATTCTTTATTTTCCGCATTATTCGCAGAGATGGAACACTTTATAGTTTGGATGGAGTTTGAAGTATTTAGTGGCAGTTATGTAGGCGATACTCTAATACATTTTGGTTTTCTAAAGTGGTTTTCTAACCCGTTAAATTCCCTCTTGATACCCTTCAATGCTTGGTGTTTGCATGCAGATCCCACAAGTGTTTACAGTAGATTAAACGGAAGATAACAGTGTCCTCACTTTGATATCTCTGTAGAGCAGCAGATTCTCGGCACGTAGTACAACATATTTGTCCTGGAATTTGTGCCCCGACAGCAGTTTGGAGGATCCGTCGTTGAACTTCAGAAAGTCTCCTTTTATAAACTGCTTCTGATCCGCTGTGGAGCACATGGAGGAGAGGAATATTGACTGTCGCTCAGAGGGGACAACATGCTGGTGCTGAAACATTGAGTCAGTAAAGTCATTGGCTGTTTTTGATAATTGATGAATCAAATATAAAAGGAAGAACTATCGTATCATAGTATTATTAGTTACGTATTGTACCTTTCTTGTCTGCCACTCTTTTGGACCCTGTGAATTTCTTTATAACAAGAAAAGCAGAACTAGGGAAATCTAAAGAACTCCACTCCAGCACCTGCTCGAGGATCTTCTCACTGTGGTGTAACGGTCGCTCTGTTGGAAATAAAACAACACGATTCAGAGGGAGGGGAATAATAATAAGCAGGTAAATCTGCAAGGAAATAGCAACGGCCAAAAAGACAAGCTGTCTTTTTACTGTGAATTACAATTGCAAGAAACTAAATCAAAGCCTCATATCTTAAAAACCATGACAGATTCTAGTTAGCTAAATAACAAGATGATGTTGTTGTTCCTGCCATTTTCATCACAGAGCAGTTTAAATTATCTCCAGCATATCAGGACCTGATTATAAAAACACACTCATGTGCAAAATAGAGCTATTATCGCTGCCTAATTGCTGAATAGGGTACAAGCTATCGGTACAAAAATGAATGTGTGTACCACCCCTGCTCTGTTGCCACCATCTCTACACTCCTCTTTCTTTTTATAACCGAAAGAGGTAAAAGGAGCCACAACGGCATCACTTATTCATAACAGGGGGCTTATCTTTCGTCTGGAATCTCTGCAGACCCAGGCCAAGGAATTATTCCTCATTTCCCAACAAATATTAGCTCCTGTTTTCTGCCTATTCTCCTCGATAAGTGTTTATCTGCCTCCAAAATGGCTAACTAACGCGCTTTCCCTCCTTTCTTTATGGTTTTATGAGCAAAACCTGTCACGCTATACCACTTTCAAAAAACTGTTTACTCTTCCATAGACGTATTGTCTCGGCATGGAAAATATGCTGAACCGTCAGCAAATATATTCAGTATTCACCTTTTTATTTTGTTTTGAAAAAGGACAGTGTGTCCTCTGTAACTTTGTGAGCAGAAAAACAAACATAGAGTGCACGGGGGCCGCAAGCTAAGCAACTTTCGCGACAAAGCTCAACTTTGACTTCTCTTCACTCGCCCGCTTCCTGTTCAATGATCAGATGCGAGTGTGTGAGGCGCCGGGTGCTTACAGTGCATACTAATGTAAGATGAGGTGGGTCAGCTCCCCGGGTTGATGATGCGAGACAGATGAAGGTAATTTATGACATATGACGGTAAGAATGATGAGTTAATGTGCATATCATCAAACTGACGGTGCTTGGCTAATTTCTAAGTGTGCGTCCATGTTCGCAGACACTGGTCTGGCTCATTAGAGAGATAATAAAGATAATACTCTCATCATAAGGCCTTGAATAAGAAGAGGTGTGAACTTTGTATTTGCCCTTAATGAGAATAGCCATTTATGTGGTGATGTGACGCATCGATCGCTAACCAAGATTTGACGTCAAAGTCCTTTAAATGGACAATGGGAAACAGCTTGATTCAACATAATCATGCAACAGGTACATGTACTATCTGATGACAAAGCGTAGGGAATAACAGGGTCTTTGGAAAAGGCATTTTCACAGTCATCACTGTGAAGAGGGATAATCACATTGGTGATGCCTTTGTGTGTCTAACACTTCATTTAGAGAATAAATCCAACCTTTTTTAGGATGAGAGCTACTTTCAAAAAATAAAACATGTCGTGAGCTACTTTTACTCCTCCTTTTTTTTGTTTTTTGCAATGTATTTAGCACATTTTAACATTATGATATGCTTACTAGGGCTGTCAAGTTAACGCGTTAATCTGTGTGTTTACATTTTTAACGCCACAAATTATTTTAACGTGCGATTAACGCATGTGTATTTGTCCTCGGCCCGCCCCGTAGTTTCAGAGCCCAAAGGCTTGACGTTGTTGTTAGTTGGATGGTGGGAGATTCTAGCGAGAGATATGGATACAAGAAAAGGTGTTTTAAACAGCAAGCCACGCACACAGCTGATGCTGACAGTCCCGCTCGCTTGCGCTTGAAAGTTTGCCGGGGAGACGCTTGGACAACAACAGCGATAGCTAAATGGGGGGCTACGGCTTAACATTGTGGAGGACGAGGGGCTGCGTTAGATAATTCGGATCGCATCCAACATGTCGACTGCACATCACAGCGCATTATTTTGACCCACAGTGGGAACTTCAGTCTCATGCTTTGACTGTTATGAAGACAGAGGAGCAGCATTTTGCCGACAACTGTAAACAGGCTAGTCTGTTTGAGCAACTGGTTCAGTGCAAAGAAGTAGACAGGGTTGAGAGAGAGAGAGAGAGAGAGAGAGAGAGAGAGAGAGAGAGAGAGAGAGAGAGAGAGAGAGAGAGAGAGAGATCGATGAGATAGAGAGAGAGAAGAGAGAGAGATAGAGAGGATAAGAGCGAGAGATAGAGAGAGAGAGAGAGAGAGA